>NW_009607049.1:29978-48680 GCF_000690535.1 Cariama cristata | reverse complement strand
AAGAGTGTGTCTACGAGACAGGTTTACGCAGAGTCATTTTGTCTGAGAAGTGATCCCTTAAAACTTATCTGTAGAGTTTTTGACTACAAGTCATAAAGGATTTTGTTTCCCCGTTTCAATTTCAGTATATGCCTAGAAATTAAGGAACTCCACCAGGCTCTTCAGGGTAGGAACACCATCAGGCCTTCCCTAAAATAACATTCTTTTAAATTTGGTTGAAACTATCTTAGTTAATGTTTAAAAGTCCTTTCTTTTATATTCAAATCCTAATTCAGTGCTCAATAAATTAGAAATAGTGAGACTTTTCTTTCAGTGTTGATGTGTACCTGCATATTTTCTCTCTTCCCTCTGCTTTTAACCTTTCCCAGCTGTGTGCTTCTGAATAGGCATTTGGATTTCTACATTTATGATCCTTACCTCTAGGTTCATGTGCACGCATTTACATCCTACCCCACTCGCTACGTACCCACGCCTTTCTGCTATACGTAGGTGTTCACTAAAATCTAAGGGATAGTACTTAGTAAATAAACTTTGCTCCACTGAGGTGGACAGAAGGCTGCTAAATTAAGTGAACTGAAGCTGTCGATTACACTGAAAGCACGTAGCCTCAGCCTGCGGCACTGGGCTGTTCAGTACACTAAACCCCAGGAAAGGTTGGGTAGGCCTTCAAGCTCAGTTATGCCAATGGTCACGTTTGTACCTCTATTTACGTGCTAAAAGATGCAAATGCCTGGCTGGTTCTGTTGGACCCCAATGTCCTCACATACAAGAGACCGAGAATCTGAAGCAACAACATCACGCTTTTAAAAACTCTCCTTCCCTGAATTTAGCTGTTTTTCTTCCACAAGGCTCAGCTCACCTCTTTTTCTCATTTGAAACTTCTGGGTACTTTTGACAGGTGAGGAAAAGGTGAATATTTTTCTTTTCATTTCCATGTTTCCTGTGTTTAATTTTCTTCATTGTCTTTCTTTTCCTTAATACAGTTGAATAATTAATGGAGTTTCTGCCTCCTAACTTTGTAGTACAAACTGGTGAATCATCACAGATCTTTCAGTGTTACCTTTAGGGAAACAGGGAACTACCTTCAAAAATCTCCTACTACAGGTAAGTAATTTGATTTCTCTTCCCCATAAATCATTCTTTTTTAGAATATAAAATTAAAGAGATTTCTTGACATTTACCTACCCTTACCTAGAAAGAAAACAAAACTGAAAGACACTTCTTTTATGTTTGCTGTACTAAAACTTTGCATGTCTTTTCAAAGTTAGATGCATACAAGCTTTACCATAGTTTAAAAATAATAAAAATAAGATAAAGAAAATACAAAGCTTTCCTGTGAAGCACTCTGGGACTGAATTTCCTTCTTTGCACTTAGGCTGAGATGCTGATGAAATGTCAAGTAGATGGTACCAGCCTCATCTGCCGAATGTAAAGCTCTTGACAATCGGAATCTTCTCGTGATAGTATGTAGGCTTGGTTTGAACCATACTTCCCATAAAGTTCAGAAAGAGCTGAACTTATTTTATTTCTGGAACTCAACAGGAATCACATGGAAATATTTGAGTTGCCTTCCAGCTTACTATTGCAGCATTTTGGTGAAGTCAGTCTCACCGAAATGATGGACAAAACTCCGTTGACATAAGAAAACCTTTGCAACTTTACATTGCATTATTTGTTTTTACTTTATACGTGCTGCTGTTCCTGTTTTACAGTAGTGTTAGCATTACAGGAAAGATGTTGACAATAGTCAAATTGTAGCAGAATTTTTGTTGCTTTTCTACCTTGTTAACTTCAGCAGAGTAACTGCAATTGTGTTGGGAGCAGGTGCATATAGCTCACAGATTTGCTCAATATACTTCCATCTTCTGATTCATTTTGTTGTATTTCTGCATAACATTATTCAAATCCACCAATGTTATTACATAGGCATCTAATAGTAATGATTGTATTCAACCCACTGTAACATGTCCTATCTCTTACAAACACCTTAAAGTTCCTTAGATATTCTTATTGTTTGATCTTTGTAGCAGACTTTGTTGCATTTTAATTGATTCAGAAGATGAAAACCTATGTGTGTGTATACTTTCTTCAGTTATCAGACCTACTGTGCACATATAATATATACCATTACATTTATATAAATTTATTCAATTGCAGTTGCTTTATCAAAACTCACTTGCTTTTCTTTATAGTCAGCTACAGGCAGCCTTTCCAATGTTTCGGCTCCCCTTTTTAAAAAAGTGAGTGTTTTGAAAATACCTCTCCATATGGTATTGCAAGCTTTCTAAATAGGTCAGTTTTCATAGCTATTTTGTAAAAAAGAAATCAAAACTAATACTGAACTTGGAGCACCAAAATAGGTCTAGGTACTTGACAACTGAAAGGACCGCAAAGATCTCTGAAACGTATCAGTGGAAGTAACTGCTATTTTAATTATTTTGCTTCTTGCTAGTTAGTGGTGTTGTCTCTTACAACTATAAAAATGTTATGATAACTAGGCAATGCAGAAGTTGCACTAAGAATGTGCTCTTTTCTTTTTCTCTGGTTATTTGATAGGTGTCAAACATTTTATAGAACAGGCAAAACATTTTGTTTATACAATTATGCTTATTTTAATAACACTCACTGCTATTTTAGGCTTGTTCAGGACAAAATCAGACTTGAAAAATACAGATTTTTTTAAACTCAATAATAGACAAGTTACAGCTTGCAGGATCAATGCATCGCTGTGAAGAAAACTAAGAGGGCTGAAAAATTGGAGGGCAAGATTGGTGAAAGCAAAAGCGAGATCATCAGGAAGATGTGCGCTCTTGGAATACTTTAATTACTGAATGTGTGCTAGTACATAGAGCATCAACAGGGTGTAAAAATAAAATGGTTGTTCATAGTTACTTCTATTGTGCCACTTTTTCTGTTGAACAGAATTTTTAATTAGCTTTGTAGGTTTTGCACAGTTTGTAGTGACCATACAATATCCATACAATGCTTCTTTCAGGATATCTGGGTCACTATTTTATACTTACAGACTTTTATCAATCTTTTGTCAACGTTCACGGTCAAGTTTCCCAGAACACCTACATAAGTACTAGTTTCTAAAAACTTTGAGAGTTCCATGGATCTCAAGCACAGGGAGAACAAAAAATCTGAAATTCTTCAAATCACAGTGTGCTTTATC
Source organism: Cariama cristata (assembly GCF_000690535.1). NCBI lineage: Eukaryota > Metazoa > Chordata > Aves > Cariamiformes > Cariamidae > Cariama > Cariama cristata. The sequence continues at coordinate 45,505 of NW_009607049.1, read as the reverse complement.
AGGAATTAAACTGATCTTACATACCGATCTTTAGGACTCTTCAGCACAAGCTATTTTATTCTGCTTCAGAGATTTAAAACAAAACTGTACTTTGCGCTACTTTTTGTTAAGAACACTGTAAGCATAAGTAATATTAAAACTGACTATGTGGTTAGAGTTGAGAATAAACGAGGTCTGCAGGAATTGAGACTGATATTTAAAGCTTAGGTTTTTTAGAAAATGATACTGCAGAAGTTCATTTAAATACCGTGGAAAGCCATACTGAAGACTGCAAGAACTAACCAGGTTCTAGACACACGGAGTTATCTGGGGTGCAGTTACAATTCACGACCAGAGCTGTACCTTTCACTCACAGCAAGAAGGCAGCGTAGTTGTGTGTTTCTACAAAGCTTTAAACCACTTTCTTTGGAGTAAAAAGACTTACACTATTGAGAAAACTTGCTAGTGTGAGGGTTGTCTCTTAAGTTCCTGAATACACTGTATGTGACCGGTATTTGAATTATATTCCTTTGAGAAGGCAACATTTTGTTTTCCTGAGTCTTATTCCGGTTTTATGTTACTTTCTGCCCTCCTAGCACAGTATTGCTACCGGGTTGATTCTGAACTTTCTGTGTCTTTCAGTTACTGGTAAATCTGGCAGCTTCTTATTCCTTTTATTAAATAAAAACTTGTAGTTACAGCAACGTGTGATTAATCCCATATTTGATGTTTAGCTTTTGTAAGTCTTGCAAAACCAGGGGATTTTTACAGAAAATAAAAAATCTTTTTCCCTATTTTTATTTCAACTAAATATGTTTTATTTTGCCAACCAAGAGATGATTACAGCCCGTTTAAAATGTCAGATCTTTAGCTTCATTGTTTTAGCAAACTGGCTTAAAACTGCCTTAAACCTCGCCTGAGAGAAGGACGTCTGTGAGCACAGAGACCTGATGCAGAAACCTGAAGAAAAGGAACATGGATGGCAAATTTCCATTACTTTTACTCTGTGTTCTAGATTGGTCCTTTGGTACGCATCGAAGCATCACACTCTGAATTAGATGTCATGATGCTGAGCCGTGCTCAGGTTAAGTATGAGACTAGAAAAGCCAGACGGAGGTTTACCTTTGCCCAGGTCTCCCGTTCCTGGACTAGAGGAAGTTCTCATTCAGCACAGCTGCAAACCCAGGGTTCACTTACTCTGTGTACTCCGCTACCCCCGGCCGTGCCTCGGGCATGGCCGCTCTCGAGGGCACACCAGCGCCCTGGTGACTCTGTTTTCCTTCAGCGTGGCACTGCCACTGGCGCGGCGTGACGTGGCTCTATGGTGAGGCGACGGGAGCAGCGTGGGTCCCGCTGGGAGGGACACTGAGCCTGTCACCTTTATTTCTGTTTGAAAATTTTAGCTCATCACAGACCACCCTGTGCTTTCCTGACTAATGATTCTCCTGATTTCAAATGAACCAGTGACCAAACAAAAGTGGGTCCTAATTACCTAGATCCCATTTTTTTTTCTTTCATAGAGTGTAATGGGTATGAAGTGTTGCTATTGATTTCCATGGGAACAGGAAAGGGCTCGTGTTATCCAACACATACTGAAAATCCTGTGACAGTTACTGGAAGGCAAAAAGACACACTAACTCTCCTTTAAATTGCAGGATGAAAATTGTGTATTAGAACAATTATGCCTCAGGGTGAATGTGTAAGTATAATGATACTGAAACTTGGCTTCTTTTCAAAATATACAGGTCTGTGACAGTTTGGTATTGAAAAGCTAGTGATTCACATACGTAAAAAATAGAAGCTGAGCAAAAATGTCAAGGTGTGACAGAGGGCAAACCTAAGTTACTTCCAGTAAGAAAAAAAATTGTTCGTTTTCAAAAGAATAATTGCCGCGTCTCTTTCTAGGAATATATTTATATCATTAAAATATCATTTATGTATTAGACATAATTATAAGTTAGACGGAATAATTTTTTTAAAGGTGCAAGTATATAGAGAAGCCTCCCCCTCTGCACATTTACCGCGCACAGAATAGTACGGAGAGTAGGAGTTAATGGTCAGTTTTCTTGCTGGAAGAAAATCACCATGGAGTCCCATGGGGATGTATTCATCAGTGATCTGAAAAAGAGAACGAGCAGTGAAGTGACAGAGTTTGCTACGTTATTTAGGGTAACGAAGGCAAGGGTAATGACAAAAAAGACGCAGAAGGTGCTCTCAGGGACTGGGTGGTAGAATAGCAGCTGGAGATCCATGTTGATACATGTGGCGTGGTAAACGTAGGAAGAAAAATAATTGCAATGTAACATACATAATGGTAGGTAGGTAGGTGATTAACTCTTACACTGAGTATTGTAAGAAAGAGTTATATGAAATTCAGCTTAATTTTCCTCTGCAGTCAAAACCCCCAAATATTTTTAGAAAAAAAAGAGAATAAAGCAGAGAGGATTGTGAGCCATTATACACACAGCTGCCATGTCACCTGCATTTGAACACTGGGTGCAGATCCACTCTGCCTTCTCCGAACAGTACAGTAAAATGTGATAGTATAGGGGGAGCACAGTAAAACTCGTAAGATACAAAGAAAGGTGAGCAGGATAAGGAGAGGTTGGGACAGATTTTGGGCAAGTATTTGGGAAAATTCAGCCATGAAAAACAGGGCAGAGGAGGTGGGAATAAAGTATATAAAGTGCCTGCACTCCTATGCTCTTCCAGGGTTATCTATAATTGACCAGTCAAAACCACACTGGTTTACAGACCACACAAAACTAGCTTGCTTTTTAGTTTATGCCAATATCACTATACTTATGAAATGTACATACCTGCATACTATCCTGTTGAAACCTTCTGTTTCTTTTCATGAGAGAAAATAACCTTTTTATTTTGCACTAACATCATCCTTAGATACACTTGGGTGCATCTACTGAAGTTACTGGATGTCGTCCAGATTCTAGTGAGATGATAAACACCTGGGCACTGGACTGAGTAACAGAGGAATTCATATGAATCCCTAAGTTGTGAGTAAATAGCTTAGCACCCCTTCAGGCCTCAAATCTGGCATTTCGGTAAGTCAATTATATACAATAGTTACACTTACTACCTCTGCTGTGATCCAGTTTACAAATGGACTGTACCACGCTGTCACATCCACTTATTTCCTGTTTAATTCCTTTCTTTCTGGCATTTTCAAACCATTCTGTTCTTTTCTTATAGCTTAATCTAGGACAAATTGAAGAAGAAACAAATTACAAAAATATTTTTTTACTTTATCTCAATTTTTAAGAGTCTTTTATCTTTTCACCAGATTACTAATACCACCTGTTATATTTTGTGGAAAAATGTGTTTTAAAACAACATGGAATGCATGCAAACCTTGGAAATACATGGGTCTATGACTGCTCTCAGGCTTACAGTCAGAGTACTCTTTATCTCCAGTCAAAGAAACATTTAATTATGAAGGGCCAAGATTGATTTTCAGGACTAGTTGAAATGGTGCTGGTTCAGAAATGCACAATACTGCTTTGATTTTCATCAGGCTTGGTTTGAGGAATCTCTGAAGTAAGTGTGGTAAAAACTAGCCTAGAAGGATATGCTTAGCTGCTTTTGGCAGTGATTGCTTTTGAAAATCTGTCTTTAAGTCTACGTCAGTATTTTGTTTTGCCATGATGAAGATTTTGTTCAATGTCTCATCCTTGTATCTCATTCAGTTAACAATATATTATTTTTTTGCTTTGACAATGTGTTTTGATGGGATGGGATAATTTCTAAAGGGACACCATGCTTTGTACTTACGCTGACCCTTAGGTAATGTGACGGTTTTACTAAACCATTGTACCTGTCTATTACAAGACAGACTGTTAGAGTTAGCATTGTATTTGGTGACTATATATATACACACTTATGCTTTGTACAGTGGTGATCAGACCAGAAATTCTGTTCTGCTCCAGCAGAAAATCAGATCTGGAGGAGTTCAGTGTTCTCTGATCTTTTCCACATATGAAAGGAGTATTTAAAAGTATAATATCTTCCATGGTCTTATTTCATCAATTTGAGGGAAAAATAATAACAGCATTAAATGAATTCCTATGTAGAAAATTGCCTAAGGACTCAGGCCCCAAATGGTTTGAATTTCAGTATAAAATGAGAAATAGCTGCTTTTCACCTATCACAGCAATTTTTCCCTTCAGCTTTTCAATTCTGACTCTGCATGTTGTGTAGCTTCAAATGTACTGATACCCTGAGCATGAAAACAAGCTCTTCTGGATATTTTGAATCCAAAATTTTATGCATACTCTTTTGAAGTTACCTATTTACACACCAGCCTTTTTCCAGCTTTGTGTTCAAGTCAGCCGCTTTCAGTTGAACAAATGGGGAAATTGGTGTTTATTCATATTAGATCTATTAATATTGCTTTTATTCAGCTATATTGGCTGCTTAAACATACATTTATTAGCACGAATCCTTCTCATAAATATTAGTCAGCTGAGCAGTAGGGGGAGGGACAACTTTGTAGATTTAGGACACAACTACCATGTTTACAAAATCTAAGAATTATCAGTGTGTAAAAATTACAGATGCTTGAGTCACTGTTAATTAATAAACCAAATTAACCCAATCTGGCTATTTCTTTTTTTAAAAAAAAAAATCAAGTAATTTGAATCAAGCCTGCCACTTGCAGTCACCTTTAATTTGGTGTTGAATTCACTAGAGGATTCTGCAACATCTTAAAATCAGCTTGGGAACGCTAGAAACATTTTCCATTTTCAATGAAAAACTTCTAAACCAGCCACATTAAATGTTCTAGCAAGGCTGGTTTAAGGTGCAGGTCCTCAATGGTTTTGGTTTTCCTTGAATAAGTTAAAAAAAAGTCCAAATAGGGAGAATTTACTCTACTTCATTCTGATAAACCACTGGATTGTGAACCTTTGCTTTATTTATCAGGATTTGCTACCCATTTAGCTCACACTTAATTCTCCAGCTTTTTTATAAATTATTTGTAGTTTGAATCCTACTTAGTACAAAATAATTGCGTGTTATACCAAAAAGCACTTTGAAGCACTCTCCCAATCACATATAATTTCCCATATATTTTTTTAAAGCTTCTGCATATTCAAACCAGCTGTTTCTAACTCAATATGGTATTTAGCAATACAAGCTTTATTAAATGTTCCAATTAATTCCATGCTAGCTGCTAGAAGGATCCTGGATTTATTTTCTTTTTAAGTCTTCCTTCAGAAACAGACTTCATGCTCTTCTGCCTTTACAGATAAGAACAGCCAAGTTGTCCAAATCTGGTAGCAAGTGTTCAAGACCAAGGACATACGTAAAACAACAGTCCCCTCTCCTGTAAGCACATGATCAGCTACAACTACTACAGCTTGGATAGATTCCAACTACTTGAAATAAACAGCTGCCCTTACGCAGCAAAACTGACATACCGGTAGACAAAAATAACCTCTGTACAGTGCCAGAACTTGAACTATGGAAGCAGCACGCATGAGGTGAAATGGTGGTGCTTTATTTTTGATTCCAAAATGGCGCGTTCCTTTAAATAAGGTACTAGTTAAAATGTGACATTCAAAGCATAAGGGCCAAAGAATTTCACCGGACGTGCAATTATTAAGAACTACAGAATATTACTTTCCAATCTTGCTTGAGAAAACAAGGAGAGTAGTTTCAGAATAGCAGAAAAAAATATTCGTGTATTCAAAGGGACCCCTGTGCTTCCTAGGCTGATGAAAGGGAAATGAAGGTCACTGCTTATGCAAGGTGTGGCCTCTCGGAGATAATACCAGTAGTTTTTTTACGAGTGAAAAACATTCTATTTGACCAAGGTCATGCAGAACAGCTCATTTTTTTCTGGAAAAAAAAAGATTTTATTTATTATGCTACATAACACACAATTTAAATCTTTTTAGCCTTGTGCCAAGCATGTTTCTTAGGCTGTATTTTCTATTGTAATACACTTATTTGTAGAAATTCCTGTAAGAAAGAAATGTCCTTGTCTTTTTCACAGAAAGATCGTCTTCGCTGAAAAAATGCCCTTGGATGTATTGAAGATTTCCCACCCGCCTCAAAAATTGTAAGACTAAGGTAAATATTCCACTCCTACTCTTTTACATCATTAATAAGAATTGACTAGGGGGAAAAAGTTAAGAACTTTATTTTGTAGTTCTGTAGCTCTCAGATTATGCTTTGTGGAGTCTCGAACGCCTACTGACCTCTTCTTTTTCGTCAACAGACTGAGTTTGCACACGTTGTATTGGTTCATGAGCTTACATAAATTGCACTGCATTGTGGAATGACACGACAGTGTGCTTTTTTTAGGAACTCTGAAATAACAGAAGCAAATGTGGACCTTTAACCAGAGAGTAAGCACTTAAAGAAACTATGCAGTCTTCAGCTTACTGAGTCAGCACTATGTGAATTCTAATTTCTTGTTTCTTATACAAGTCTTTAACTTACTTAGGAGTTACATGTGTAGCTCATGAAACTCAATTACACTAAGATGTGGTTAAACTAATTTGTTCATCCCTACACACAGATTTGCTAAATCTGAGGACTAAGCAACGCCGAATCAGTGTTGTGTCTGTGGCAAGAAGTGGGAACTGTAGGAACTTGATGTGAAATCCTGTCATTCGCTCGTGCTACACCCCAGGCTGCCATCTGACTTTTCACACGCTGCTTTGAAGTAGGCATGAAGGCTTCCCTCCATGAGCCACTTCAGACCGTCGCCCCAGAGATTATTGTACGTTATTGCCGCTCTTATTTCTCCTCTGTGCGGTGGCAGCACCAGCACTGTTGCAGAGCTCGTGTGCTGGAACAGCGGCTGTGGGGCTCTCCTGGTTCCGTCCTCTGCTTCAGTCCAGCTTCCCAGATGACTGAAATCCCATAATGTTCCTAGGGGCCTGAGGACACTGCTGTCTCATGGTAACTGTCACCTTTGCGTTATGAACAAAGAGCTGTGACTCGATGATACGACGTTTTCTTTGGGATCTCATTAACACTCTGCAAGCTAGGAGTTAGCCCAAAATAAGATCTCTAAGGTATTATCTATGGGGAAAATCAGCTTACTTTCTTGAGTTTTTCCTGTGCTGGAATGCTTTCCATATCGTAACTGAAACTTTGTCACAGATTCCTTTTACAAGATGTTTAACAATAACGTAAGCTTCAGCTGAGCCCTTTTATGGTAGATAGAAGGTGTTACACATAATCTTCTTAGGAGCTTTGCAGGCACTGCCTTACACAGGCAGGATAATAATAAAGTTGCGTTGACTTGCTCGCCAATAAAAAAAAAAGTTACTACATCAAATTAAATATTCTCCTAAGCAAGCATTTAATTAACAAAACAAGATACAGTAGTTACTGTTGGTCAATTAGAGATGTAATAATTACTCCCGATTAGCTGACGAGAGCAGGATAAGCAGGCAATTACCATAAAAAACTCAAGTGCAAGTAAAATCAACTAAAGTATATATTCTGTTGAAACAAGTAAGTGGTAACTGAAGTGTAGTATCAGGTCTTCTGTTTGTCTTTTCAGGTACACATTAAATTAAAAAAAGTCAGTACAGAATAGTAGTCTAGAGCTATTATTATAACATATATAATTAATACCTATAATATTATAATACTATATTCTTAGTATAGAGCCTCTCTCTCCTTCACTCTTCCCTTTCAGTTGCCCCAATTTCTGTAAAAACAAGAAAAAATCGGGCTTCCAGATTGTGTCACATTCTTCTCAGAGAGAAGTTCAGGCTCAAATGGGGATATATTTTCTAAAGATTTTTATTTTTAACATTTATTAGAACTGGGGAAACAACTTACAAAAATTAACATATTCAAGAATGTCTGTCCTTATTCTGTTTATAAATTATTTCCAAACAGACTGAAATGAAGGAATTCATTCTTATTCAAAATTACTCAAAAATAGATTGTGCAAAGATAGACTAGCTGTTCACTAGCTCTTTTTATAATACTTACCTAAATCATATTCCATTGTTCCTTTACTTTGATTAGATCACTAAAATATTTATAAATCTGTAAAAGGATAATCAAAGATTTTCTAGTGCTGAGTTCTTGAGGCTATCACTGAGATGCAGAGACTAACAAATCCATCCATTAATGAAAAATAAATTTGATTAGCAAATATTTAATCAAATGTCATTGACAATAACTCAACCTTTCCCTTTTGACAGGAAAGGGTGCCTCTATTAGACGCAAAGTAATTTTTATATTTCAAATAATTTGAAGGGAGACACTGGACTGCACTGCAATATATTTTTTGTCGCTCAGCTGCTGTAAAGAGATTACAAAATAAACTCCATCTGCTCCAAGGGATAGCTTTAAAGCATGTTCAGAAGTAAGTACTTTACACATCTTCTAAGGCTTGGTTTTCAGGGATCAGATTAGGGGTGAAAGTGGTCATAGCCAGAGTGCTTTTACAGGCATTGGGGTCACGGTGCAGCCTACGCAGCGGAGGTTTTTAGCAGCTGTCTAATTTAGATGAGGAGCACGGCCTCTTCCCAAGGACTGAATTCTCCCCCTGAAGAAGGGTGCCATGTGTATTTCTTTGAAGGCAGTACTGGCTTAAATGTCCTTATCTCTAACCGCTGCTCCCTGCCCCTCTTGCTGCTGTGCTGGTACCACTGTTTCCACAGCTTAGTAGTGAACTGGACAGGAGACCCGATTCCTTTAAAAAAAAAAAAAAAAATATCCAAAAAAGTTATTTTTTTGGTTAGAGTATTTTTTTTCCCCCAAGGGGGTCACTTACCACTTTTTATCTAAGTATTTCTTTATTCTCTGCCATAATATCTAAAAATAATGGATGCATATGTTAGATTCCTATTATTAGGACAAATTACGTCATTTTTAGATGTAATCATATTTCCATTATCATACACTTTAAGATAGATGTGAAAAAATATTTTCTAACTGTAGTCAAACCTTATTTTGAAATGCGGTTCAGATCATTTTCTTATTTAATTATTTTGTTTAATTGAAATGTTCAGTATAATTATGTAGCTCAAATAATGACTGTGAACCTGTGAAGTGATGGATTCTGAATTCTAACATCAGATACATCTATTGTTTTATTATTTTCCATTCATCACCTGCAGCTTAAGAGGGGAGCCATTGATTACACAGCCCTTTCAGTTCTCCAGGTACTTTAAAGATGCTCATCCCTTTTGCTTTCTGAAGAAGCTGCAACTTAGACCCAGTGTTCAATTTCTGCAGTTGTTATATTCCCACCATGGGAATACAGAGCACCGCAAGTAAGTTCTTTAGAATGATTATCGTTTTGTTGGAATGGAAGATGATGCGTATAGACCTCATTGCATTAGATACTGTCCTTATTTATCACCTTCTTTAAGTAGTTATACCCAAGGGTTCAGGGAAGTTAAGCTAGTGAAAGGTCACTATTGGGTGGAACTAATTTTATTTTCCTATCAGGAAATGAAAGGCTCTTGGTTTTTCCTGATGGTGCAAGGATGAAAAATCATTCCATGATGCATTCTTCACCTGCATATCAATCACCTTGGGTAAGTAAGCACAAATTAATTTTCTTTTTTTTCTTTTTTTTTTTCTCCTTTAATTTAAACATCTCTAGTTCTTAAATTCACAGAAGTCTAAAGCACAGACTCAAACATATGACTCTTTTTGAGTGTTATTTTGCAGTATTTGGTTTCATCTTCGCAATAAATTTTACCATGCGAGCCTATTTTAATTTGGTTTTGTAACTTTATTTCTTAATAATGTCTAAACCACAAATTTGACAAAGGCAGAAATGTTAAACGGAAAACTATGAATTGAGAGTTTAGGTCTATGGTCTGCTGCACTGTAGGACTGGACAGAAGTTAGGAATCCCTTCAATGATTGCTTAATGTTATAAGCAATAAAATGTTGGCCTGGGAATTTGGAAGCTCAAGAGAAAAGTATGATCTCAGTATATATTCTTTAGCATGGTTTACAAAATGAGACCTTTTGTCTTTGTTCTGTAGAATTGGGTCTTTACTCCAGCCAGTTTTCCCCATAAATTGTGTTTTGAACATGAGAACCAGAAGGTTGCTGAACTTTCTGGTGTCTCTGTTTCTTTACTGCATCTTTTTTAAATCATTTTCAGAAATACTTGTTGTGCAATTTTTGTTAATTCATAACCTTAGAGCTATAGATTACCTTACTTAGAGATCCATTCAGTTTTAATTCCAAACAAACAAAAGGTATGTATCCAAACATTTGCAGAAGTGTAGTTATTTCAGTAGACTTGGAGGCAACTCTTAAAGCTAGGGAACACTCCTTTAGTGCAAAAGTCAGTGGATCCAACAGTGGACTACGCCGGCACTGCTTAATCCACCTCACAACAAAGGCATTTTCAGCACAATAGCTCTGCTGCAAAAGTATCGTTGGAGAAAGTTTGAATGCATAGAACTTTCATAATAACTCTTGAAAAAGAAAAACCTTTCTCCATAAAGCCAATAGTCTACCTGGACAATCTCAATCTGCTGTTGGCAACTAAAATGAGTAGGAATAACTTTTGTGTTTCTCTGGCCTTTAACCATTGGATCAGCTGGCATCAAGGATTGCCAGAATCCAAGGTCACCTCCTCACTGCGCTTTTCATCTGAGCAAACTTGGCTACGACGGGTGAGAGCCTGGACCAATATATACTGATATGAAAAATCAATCCCTAATTCAGCAATAATAGCTAATTAAACATTGGTAATTTAAATAGATAGTCATAAGGAACATATTCCTAATTAATGTACTGGCAAGAAAACTCTCTCAAGGAATGCCAGATTTATGTATTTTGAAAGCGCATTATATATATATGTCATTTGTTAATGTGGCTCTGGAGAAACTTGACATCAGAAACTCTAGAAAAGCAGTCTGCACTTTAAAATCTTTAGCCTAATGGAAGTTGGAGCACTTAAAAAAACAGATGGAGAAAACTGAAGGGAAACCATGAAGAAAAGTACATTTAATGTCTAAGGTTCCAGCAATTTCAAAATATTGGAACACACATTGAAGTCTTCTTAAAATCCTATCCAACAATCCCAATATAACTGCTTGTTGAAACCCAAATTTAAGTTGTTTAACCTTATATTTACAAAAAAAGCCAAAAACCAAAGAAAACCAACCCTGACATTTATATATTGCCATGGTTGTAGAAAGGTTAATACATCAGAAGAGAGATACTAAGTCTAATGATCTTCTAAGTGTTATAAAGCAGTCATTTTGCATTTTTTTATTAAGTCAGTAAGTGTATTACTATGTAAGCAATTTTCTCGACACAAATTCAATATTTCCTTGTGTAACCTGGATTTTCCACAGTGAAAGTGTCCAAACTATAGAGCATATCTAGTGCAATGGTAGAATATAACAGTATTCAAGTAGTCATCATCTTCACCATCAATATTATTATTACTATTAGCAGTAGATTAAAAAAACCCTCATGCTCAATTTCTGTCATTATTGATAGCTACTAAATAACTTACTTAGCAGTAAGGTTCTACTGTGTTTTATTTTTTTAAACACTGTCTGGTTTTTATCCATGTTTTCCTGAAAAAAAAAGTATGGATGTATTCTAAAGGTTGCAGCAGTCTGGTCATTCATATAAAATTGGAAGCAACATTCTTTCCAAATTCAGAGTTATAACACAAAAATAAATTCTACTTGTGTGCTCTTCCACAGAAAGGTGGACTTTTTGGCTAATGTTGCTGTTATTCTGTGGTTCCCAAAGGATTTTTCTTTAGCAGTCAGGTTTGTGGAGTGATAGTTAGCCGTGACAGCTACAGAGTGTTCTTGGATAACTCAGATTTTTGTGGGAAGACCTGTCAGAAGCCAGACAGGTTGAAGTATTTCACAAGCTGTCCATTCTTAGTAGACAACTGGGGAAGTAGTAGTGATAAAATTTATAGTTGAGAAAGAGCAGCCTGCTGTGTAGTCTCATGGCATTTTAGATCTAATCATAGAAGACAGACATTCTTTTCAGTTGTATTTTTGAGAGATCAGAAACCAATAAAATGAGCACACAATAACCTCCTTTTACATTCTAAATTACTGTATTTGCTTTAGAGGGGCATATAAGAGGGAGAATGTGTGACTCCTTCATGCGCTTTCAAATACTGAGCACCACTGTAGCTCTTTCAGGTACCACGCTGAAAGAAACTGTGCTGAGATAGAGACAGAGAATTCAGAAGAGACTTCTGGTGATGTCTGATCTAGCACCTGAGTCAAAGTAACTTCAACCCTGAAGTCAGATTCCACTCCGGAGTTGAATGAGGTTGCTCAGGACCTGGCCCAGTCAACATCTCGGATGCATATTCCAGAGAATAGTTTATGAAGAAGGGTATTGTAAGAAGCATTCAGGAAATAAGGGAACGGTAGCGCAGAGATGTAGCATGAAATGTCCAAGGTGACTGAACCTTGGTAATTGTACTGTGCAGTTAAAATGGTAATGAAAACCAGTTTTTCATATGTCTTTTCTGGTCACAGATTGTACTAAAAATTAGTATATAGTGTCTGAACTTATAGCTCTTAGGCAAAACCTCCATTCAAATACCATTGCAAAGCAGTCAATGACAAAATGTGATAGCAAGGTAAAAGGAATGCAGAACACAGATCTGGAATGGAAACCTGGGGAGGAACATTATGACTGAGTCGCTTAGAAACTGTGTATTTAGTACCTTCTTAGATATTTATTCTTTTAATGGCTTATTAATATTTATCACGTGTGTCAATACCAGTACAGACTCCACTAAGAACTTTTATATAATAGAGAATATTTTAAAATGTAGCTACTTTTTTTTACTTTTGGGTGCCTGAACTGCAGCAACTTCAAAAGAACTAATTTTCAGTGGTTGAGTGGCAGAGGTTTTTTCTGTATATCAGATCTTTTGACATTTCCCCTTAGGCTAAGCAAAGCAAACAATTTTATTTTATTTCTTTTTTTACTAAAAATCTAACTTTGTATTTAGACAAGTACATATATTTATCAACATAGTTCTATTTCTACATAGACCTATGGGAAAGTCTGTTCTTTTTAGATTTGATTTTTAAAGCAACTGAAAAGTCTTCTATTTAGATCCTCTTTTATACAGGAATATTGGGAAGTTTACTGGTAATCCAGTTAAAAGCTAATTAACAAACAGTAATTAACAAGCAACAATAATAACAGGCTAATAATAAGCTAGTTACATTCATGATGAAAAAATAGGAAGTGAAATCCTACCAATTTGATTACTGGATATTGAATAACTTTAGATAAAATCCTCCACTGAGAGGTTTGAAAGCAATGCATTGAACACTTAAACCTAAAATTTAAGCTGAAAACCACAGCGATCATAATTGTCATTAAACATAACTTTTATGGAACCTGAAGTACTCTTTTATTCTCTATAGACTCGATATAAATAAATTCTGCAAATCTGTACTGATAGAGAAGGAAATGTACTATGTTCCATAGTTAAAGTGCTTATGCAAATACATGTTGCAATATTACATCTGGGAGACATGATATTGGTGCAGTACTTCTAATATATCATACTAACGCACATGGTCATACACAGAACATATGGAGGATACATGTGTCATTAAAACATAAAAATGCTGCTAGTTGTAAATAATATGCTCGTCCAACGTAAGAATACGTAGATTCGTGGACATTAAAGGTAGAAGAGAGCATTAGATAATTTAGTTTGAACTCTTCTGTACCAAAGGTTAGATTTCACCTACTCCCAGGTATTCTGCCTAAAGAAACAGAGAATGTATTTTCATTTGTCTCATACTTAATCATCTTCGCTGCTTACAAATGTGTATATGCATGAGTACATCCTTACGGTCTCCAACAACCCAGTCTGAAGTCATTAGGTTAAAATCATCTGAGCTGGTCCACCTGTATGAGGCAATCATACTTTTGTTTGTACGGTACTCAGGTGTTTGATATACTTTTCTCCAAGAGATAAAAAGGAACCTTTCAGAAATCAGTATTTTCTTGTCTTTCACATAGAATTCTACAATCAGGTTTTGCCCCATGCTTTTTCTGAAAAGACAAAAGAACTGCGATCTTTTTTTCTCACTACAAAAATTCTATCTAGTGTTTGTGACTTCTCATTTTTGTAATTTTTTAGTTTTTCTTTTTTAATGTGGACATGAGATCAAGATAAAACATTTAAGCATCGGTATCTTCAGTGCTACCTAGAAGGATTAACACCACCGAACTGCTCCTGTCCATTTCTGAGTTTAGAAGACTGTAAGGTAGCTTTATTTAAATTTCATTTTTCCATACCTAAGTTTGTTTATCCAACATAATCCTCACAATAGATTTCCCTCTTCAGAAACCTTAGCTCAGTCCCCTGTGCTATAGGTAGGACTTCAATTCCTTTTCATTAGATTAAAAACATTGCGTTTTCTTCTTTTAAAACTCATTTTGCTGGAATCAGAGTATCAAGGGTGAAGGGAGTTTTAAGGAAGACACAAATGCTTTCTACTAATATTCCAAACCCAGACAGCAGCAAAACGGAAGCTGTACAGTTGCGAGTAGCAGGACGGTGTGCTTAATAAGCTAATGAACACTACCGAGAGTTCAAACACACTTGTTAGGCTGACTGCATCTGCATGCCTTTTGAATCAGAGCTAGCACGCGTCTGGCTGCCTCAGAGCAGAGCCAAAACCAACAGAAGTCAAATAAATGTAACTATTACAATCCAGATCATTCCAGATGAATGCGAGGCCTGATTATAATTATTTACCACTCAAACAATCCTTGCATCAGCCATAAATTTTATCAGTAGTGATTTTGTGCTTACTCCCAAATCGTTGCTCAAAATACTGAGAAGCATTTATCCTAGAGTCCTGTAGTAGAGTCCTGTATCAATCTACTACAAATGGTGCCGTATGTTTAAAATGTTTGACTCAAATTACTTATGAAATACGCACCTACAGATGGACATGGGTTGGAAGCGTTCTCTAATAGCAAGATATGCTCCTAGACAGCTCGTTATAATTCACCTAATGATAAATGTAGACACATTACATCTCGTAACCATACACAAACCTTACAAAAAGTGTGTCACAGTTTTTACCATTAAAAGGCTGTGAAAACAGCTTGCCACACAGAGGAGTCACAAAGGACAAAGAGACACACTTATACTACAGAGGTAAAATTCCTGTCCTGAAAGTAAGGAAGTCTGCAGACCTGGTTATTTAAAACTAGTAGCCTGGATTCTGGCATCCATGTGAAAGTATGAAATGGAAAACATGAGTGATTGTATATTCTTTAAGGATTGCTCTTGAGCAATGATTGGATCCTTAGAAGATTGCCAGAATGCCATGTACTCTGGTCACTCCTCCTCCCCTCTCCCCACCCCGACACTCTTTGAGATAATTAAAATACTTGTTTACCACTCGGGCCTTCAATTACATGGTCAGTATCCCCAGCTGGCCACTTAATCCAGTTTGGGGTTTGTTTTTACCAGTCATACAGCATAAAAGTACCTTTGATGCAGCTGGATCTTGACTATACTTTTCAGAAAATTACTTAAGTATTATTTGCTA
>NW_009607049.1:0-29947 GCF_000690535.1 Cariama cristata | reverse complement strand
TCCTGCTGTCTAACTGATGACTTTTCAGTCTTGTTCTTTATAGTATATTAAGAACATGCACCAAAATCAAATCTTTTGTCTGCATAAAAAAAGCACTGGTCCAAAATGCAGGTGGAAGAGTAATGTGAAATAATGACCATTGTGTTTATTTTTGGCTCTAGGAATTTTTGGCTTTAAATATCTACTTAACTGCATTTTTGTCTTCAGATGTAGCACCAATAGAGAAGTATGGACTGGTTTTCCGAGGGCAGCTCTTCCAACTTGGGTTTTCTTGCACAGGTTTAGATTTTTCAATGGCAGCGCCTAGAGGACATGGAGGGATAAGAATATCATTAGCTCAGTAATTCAGATCACATTAGAGTGACCCAGCTGTCCTAATCTTAAAGGTTATTTTAATTTTATGTAAATCTGTAACTGCCATTCACAAAAAAATCTGCATAATATGCCTTGCATTTTAGTTTTACTTGTCATCCACTTTTGTACATGAACATGAGTTAACTTATTTTTTTGTGTCTTCTGGTACACTGATGTCTTCTCAAGTGAAATTTGAAGAACTTAATTAAAACTGAAGAGGCTTTTCTCCCCCCTTCTTATGAAATGTAAACTTGTAACTTTTCATTCTTATTTCTTTTTGTTCAACAAACAATTTTCAAAATTATGTGCAGCTAGAACAGAAAAAGCTGACTGTTTCATATCATGAAAAGAATAATCTTAACCAAGGAAAATATTCAAATGCTTAGGCTAGACTGTGACCCCAATACTCATATTAGTGAAGGGTTATTCACCTTATTAAAATTAATCCCATGTTCATGTCACTACCTGTCCCAGAAGGCATTTCTTTATTTTAATATTTATTATATTTCATATTCTGTACTTTTAATTAAATTTTATCTCTAATAAATCCCCTTTTGCTTTGTTTCACCCCCTTCTGTGATTTGCCAGAGAAGCTGCATGATAGGGACTCTAATTTCCTGATTGGTTGGTTAAGCCTACTTCCAGAACAAATCTCTAAAACTGAATGACCACGTTTTATACACTACCAGAAAGTCAAAGAGAAAAGAACCAATGTAAGAAATGCTCCCTCCTCAACACCAGCAGATGATATCCTCTGCTCTCTGTTTGTACGCTCACATTATTTTTTACTGTTGAAGGTTGGCACTGGCCCTGGCTGAAAGAAGTATCAGAGTGCATTCTTTGACGATCACCTACTGGTCCTTTCCATGTTTGGTACAAGATATATTTTGCATGGGAAGACATGCAAATATGCAAAAAAGCATATGCTTTATTGTTTTAAACAGAGGACCTGAATTTAAGGAGGCACAAATTTTCACAGATATTGGCACAGAGTAACATGTATGAAATTCATCACATCCAGCCTCGGCTACGTAAGAACTAGACATCTACTCTTAGTGGGTCTCCTAGGCCCTCTAATCTATGCATAGAGAATAATAAAGGGTAATAAATAAAGGCTGGAAGCCTCTATAAGATAATGGGGAGAATCACCCCTTGTAAAACTCTGTCTACCTTCAGTAATGCTAAATATCCAAAATATTTTCCAGAATAGTAAAAATCTATACATTTCTGAAGAACAGGTGGACAATTAAACAAAGATCATTACTTTTTGTCATTAAAACAGTAAAATGAAGTAGTTACCATAACATCTTTTCAAAAACTTGCGCTCCAGAAACTCCTCTCCAGGTGAGGAGATGCACCTCAGATACTAACACCAGTAAATTCACCTTTCTATCCATATAGTATAATTATTTCAGTTAGTTTTGAATTATTTGAATAATCTGGATTTTAATTGTTCCTGGATTTTAAATGTCCTGAAGCCCACAGCAACTTAGGGTGGACCGTGAGCATCTCATTTATTTTCACATCACACTCTACATTTGTTAAACCTTCCTGTCCTTTCACACCTTTGTTCTGACTAGGAACATGGTGATAATGAAGTCCTCACAACAGCAGCACCATGTTAATCTTTTATCTGTTGCTGTTGATTCTGGACTTTACCATTTTATAGTTCCTTTTAGTTTAACTCTCACAATGACTTTGTTCATTGTTCTCATTTTATGTTCAGCAAGGCTCGTCAGGAGATGAAAAAAAGCTTGATGCATAAGAAACATCAGAGAGTGTCAATTAATATCTCATTAATAAAGAAAACAACAACAAAATGAACAAATAAACAAGGAAAATAGGCTAAGTGGAAAGGTGTTAATTGAGGAAGATCTGAAAGGCTTGAAAGATCTAAACATGAAGAATTAACAGAAGAGTGAGTTTTTCATGTGAATTCATCTGCTTGGAGGTTTGAGGAATTTGGTCCTGCATAGCGGTGATGTTGTGAAACAACATGAACAATACAGGTATAAGCAAAATTGACAGAACTGGGAAAGACAGACAGTCAGGATTCTGGGTTAGTGTGGATGGAACAGACACTCAGTCAAAAACTTGTGATTTTCAGGTATCATTGGACAAAAATATTCCAGTCATTTCTACTAGTTGAACACTAAGCCAGTGACCTGAAGTAAAGAAAAAAATAATCAACATTCAAGACTCCTGCTTTCCTTGAAGGGCTTGGTGTGAGGGATGTGCAGCATGTCTCAGGTCCTTGGAACCCAGTCTCCCATATTGGTCACTAAAAATTTTACATTGTTCTCTTGACCTAGCTATGTTAAATGCTAAAACAGATGAACGAAATTTGAAGACTAATTTAGTTTTTTGGTGGTTTCTTGATAATGATTAGGAGAGTTGGGAAAATTGGAAAAGCCGGTTAGGACAACCAGTGGTAAAAATGAACTCCTGTGTGGTAACTTTCAAGAAACAAGTTGCTATGTCCCATGCAGATTACAGGCAAAAAATAGTCAAACTAGACCTCTGACTACTGTATTATTTGCCCTCGTTGAGTATTCTAATTAAGTAAAAGAATTCATTTTGTTAAGGAACTTGTTTCACACTGTTGTGTAGGTCTAGCTGGGATTAAATAATAAAACATATAAACAAAATAGGAGGGTAATTTTGATTCATTATGTTTAAGAGAAATTTTAGTTTCAGTCTTCTGTATGATTCCCATTATTAGCATAATCATCTAGTATTGTGTGCTATTTTTCCTCTTCCTTATTTTCACTAAGACAAACAAAAAAACTGTAAAGACCTTGGGATATGATAATTTTTAATTTATTTTTTTTTAAGTTTTTTGTAAGATGGAAAAGACTAGCTAAAATTGGCGTAGAAAGAAAAAAACCCAAACACGTGATTATTTTTAGAGCTGGCCTCTTGGGCTGGGTACAGGCATTTCAGCTGAATGGAGAAAATCTTGCCGTTCCAGTGGCATACTTTCTCTCTTTGCATATTTTAATTTCTAGCACTGTCAAATTAAACCATTTTATCAAAACTAAATTGCCTGAACTAAAAAAATAAAACCAAAACAACAGCAAAACATAGACCTCCTTCATTAACCACAGTGAATAAGGTGTACAGTATTTTTTCCCCAAGGCCAATTTATTCTGTGAACCATGCATGCAAGCTATCAAAAGCTGTAAATTAGTGGTCACCTCAGGCATTAGAAATAAGAACTCCTTTACAGGAGCTCCCATTGAGTCAGTCTTTTTCATCTTTGCTAATTAACACTTTTTTACCATTGCCTTATAATAAATAATTGAAACTATCATGTAGGACATGATTCAGAAAAGAGAGAGCAAAAACTTTAAACTGGATCATTTTCAAAGAAATCTTTCTCTGATTGGCTTTTTCAGTAAAACCCTGAATAATTAGAAAATAAACTGTTTTCTGGCTTTAGAAAGTCTCTGAAACTCCCTACTACCTGAAAAACTTTAATTTATGTGCATATAGAACATCTTACTGGTGCTGAGAACCAAACATTTCATTCCTTGAAAAATCCAGGTAAGCCATAAAATACTTCACAGTAGCCCAAGGATCATAGCAGTGTACTCCGTAGTATGCAAGAATGCTGCAATATCACAGGATCTTCTAAAGTGAGGAAGCAGCTTTTAGTATGAAAAGGAGAGAGTTAATTCTAAAGCTTGTGTGTCGTCTTTGATGCTGACTCTACAAGCAGAACCTCTAGCCAACCACACAAGCAAGGCTTTGCCCGTATTTCTCAGTAGCTTTTAAAGCATCCCAACTTTGTACTAATTCTGAGCTGGTGTCAGCTCTTGAGTACCACCAAAGTCAGTAGTTATTTGCATGCTTTGAGCTACCTGTGGTAACAGGATCACAAAAGAACATTTGTACCATCCTGGCTCTCGCCTGCACTTTTGGGTGTTTCAAGCAGTTCTGTAATAATTAGACACACCTGCATAGCCCTCATTTGCAAGGGAGAAATTTCTGCCATATTGCGATTGTCAATATGAAGACTGGTTTGATTAAGCTGTGTTGAGCAAACGTTGAATGTGCCTTTTTCAGGATTGGTCCACAGAGCTTCCCTGCAAGGAAATGGCAGTATGAATAAATATAATTATGGAAAAGGAAAACCTAAAGGTAATTTGATAACCCTCTGCAGAACTTAGCAAGGTGCCTAAAAATGAAATGTTGACATTTCTATGGTTACTTTACATATAAAAGAGGTACCTTTCATAAAAAGCAAAGCACTTACTTAACATTCCTCAAAGGTGGATCTAGTATTCGTGATTAGCTGAGTTTCAATTGCCTTTGTCAAGCTTGTCTTCCCGGCAAAGGTCTCTGTCGACTGTGAAATCCACTTAAGGTAATTAGTATTCTGTTAGATTTAACAGAGTCTGTGAATTAGAACTGTAACAAAAGAGAACGTCTACTTGTTTCTTCATCATCAAACAAGTGGAGCTTCCAGCTCCTGTGGCAGCTGAATCTGGCTCTTTTTCATGTCATACAGGCCACACTTAGTATGGATTAATAGCCCTGCTCAAAAATGTGATTTTCCATTTTACCAGAAGATATGAAATTTCAAAATGTTTCTGTTCTAATTCATAACAAGAGTAAATCTCATCCTCTCCACTATCAGGAAAGAGTTTCTTCCAAATCAGTGTAGCATTTTATTTTAAAATTTTCTATAGATGTTCAAATTTTGTTTAAGAATTTTGACATTTTCTTTTGAGATTTATTTGTAATCTGTAGTCATATTGTTGGTTTTGTATTTGATTATGTCACAGAAGCAGTGGCCATGTACAAATGTGCAACTGATACAGACCTGAAACTCTGACAAGAGATAACATTTGAAGTATTCTAATGCAAGCTTTATTTTTAACATCTGCCACTGAATGTTTGCCGCTTGTTGACTGGAATATTTTCTCATTTTTAAGCCAAACAGGTTTTTTTGATCCAAAAAAAGCATGCTGGAATAAAACAGAAAGCTTTGCTAGCAACAAGCCTGCACAGACTTCGAAATAAAAGGTCCCAAGTAATTATAAGCAGATATAAAATCTGGAGAAGGATATAAAAACTGGGAAAAGACTGGGTTATTCATTGTAAGGTCAAAGAACACACAAGGAGGAAGACAGTGGATCAGTTGGCTGAAAATCTCACTGTCTGTATACTACTGCCAGAAATATGGTGAATAAACAAGAGAAACAAGGAAATCTTAACAGTTTATCAAAACATATGTTTTATTCTAAATTTATGATTTTGCCAGCATAACAGAATTTGATAGGGCAAGCCTTCTAACTGGAATATATTAATATAGTAATGTACTAACATTACATGTGCACCCTTTGAACTGCAGACTATAAAACAAGATGGTTCTGTTTGTAATCTGTTAGCCACAAAGAATGGCTCCTTTTTATTCCTTAGCAGCTCGAGGGAGTGTCCCCATCAGGTTTCTGCTAGTTTATACTTAGGACATGTAGGCTCTTAACATTACCCATGCTAGCTAAATTCAGACTAGAATGGATGTCTATACTGTCATCTCACCTTCAGTATGTTGTGTAGACATACTTTGAGATCAAAGTGTTTTCTGTTTGTCTTACAGTGACACAGTTTGACACTTTGAAGTATGAAACCTCTTCATTACAACACAAATAAGAGACGTTTTTGACGCAGAAAATCTGTTTCAGTCACCAGGAAGAGTTTGTCTACATGAAGACGCTAGTGAGAAATTGGGAAGTGTGTGAATTGAGAAATAGTAGCTCTTGCAGACTAACTCTCTGTTTGAGCAGTCTTGGTAGGTGCTTACAGCCTTTCTGTGATTTAGCTAATACCATTTAGAAAATATTTTAATAAGAAATAGTAACAGCCACACCAGGAACTAGAACACGTTAATGACCCAGGTCATTTCAGAAAACAAGGTCTAAGTAGAAAATTTTTGTCTTGCCATGAATTAAACTGACACAAACATGAAAATATGACAGAGTTCTGTACTTTTAAGTGTCAGTTTGAAATTCTGAATTTTTCAGTTTTTCTTAAAATTTCATATATGATTTAGTGCTCCAAGAAAAAAATAATCTTATCAAAATAGCAGCCAGTGCTCCTCCAGGTAGAGCTTTCCCATTCCCAGTTGTCCTGGGTATGTCCTTTGTATCGCTATGTCACGCTCTCTCAGGGTGATGCTCAGGGAAGGAATTAGTTTGGTCCATCTCATTTGTGTGTTCATGCAGTTGCCCTGTGGCACACTTACTACTGATAGAATTCTTCAAACAACTTTCATATCTCTGCTGACATACGTATATCACTTGCCTCACTATCTTATTTATGTATATGTTTTAGTTTTAAATATACCTAAACTTTTTCCTAAGTACCTGCTATCGTTATGAATTGTCCGGGGGCTTTTCAGAGCCGTGCTAATGCATACACATGAAGTGGGAGAGAAAGAAAGAGGGAGTCCAGCTTGCCATCTTATTTATGTATTTCTTTTCTTTTAAACATACCTATATTTTTCCCTAAGTGCCTGGAACAATATATGCAATAAACAATATTAATCAATAACCAGGCTCAAATCATTCAGTTCCTTCAATTCAGTGCTGTGAAACAAATGTGAGAAACTAAATAGACCTTGTAGAGTGCTCTGTAGTTCAATAAATCCAGGGCCTGTCTGATCACAGAGACAAGGTAATTTTAGCAATTGACTTCTCATCTGCAGTACTCTCCCTCTGTTTCCCTTCAGCTTCAAGTGGAGAACTATGAACCTTTTTTTTTTCCCGCTTTCAATTTATTTTAACTGTTATGACATAAAATAGGAGGAGAAATAGTTAAAAAGAAGTAAATGGAAAAGACTCACACTGTTTCAGGACTGATAGAGAACCACAAATAGCTTAATTTTTACTCGGGAAAAGAATCTTTGACAAAGAGGTGAAGAAAGAAGAAACTCTTAGTGGTAATCTCAAGAAAATACTGAAATCCAGAAGAAAACTCAGAGAGAAGAGAGTTAGAGGAAAAAAGAAGAAGAAGGTGCCAGGCATAAGTAAGTACAGCTGCGTGTCTGAAGTGTTAGTTGTATCTCTAGGTGTATTTTCAGTTCTTCTATACATTTTGCACACTTAGTACTGTATTCAGTATTACTCCATAGTAACTCTTATTCCTGTAAATCTGGGAAACAATATGAAAGCAGTTACTTCTCATCGAAAGCTGAGAAGGGAAAACAGATAATTTTGTTTTTCAAACCCATGGTCATACCAAGCACTAGTTATTACAAAAATAGATTACGCTCAAGGTTTTCACCTTTGTATGTTACAGACTTTTCAGATGCTGAAGTTTTGGACTATTAAATAGAAAAACGCGAAATGTCAAGAGATTCTTGTTGTAGGAAAATTAAGAAATTGGCACAGCTATTGTATGTTTAGCATATAAGTGCACTAATAGAATAGGCCTGATACAATGGAGAAAATTGACCAAATCTGTATAATAAAAACTGTAAAAAGTGACAGCTAACAAGTGTTTATCAAGTTTAATTTTTAATACTCCTTTTTTTTTGATGGCAACTCTATGATATCTTTAAAGAGTTTGAAGTTGAAATTACAGAGACCCTCATAGCCCTTGAAGTACAGTTCTTTGACAGTGGTCTTTAACTGAGTAACAAAAGTGAAGACAACCTCTTCCCCTCCCTCAGGACACGTATCTATGCCAGCAGTGTGTCTGTGAATTTTTGTGAGAAAGAGAAAAGGCGTGTGTCTTTCTGTTGTACTTAGGAATTTATTTTCACTTTAACCATACCTATATTCTTCCCTGTGTCTCAACTATGGATATGAATTGTTCAGACTGGTTTTAAGTCTATGCTAATAACTTTGTATTTCTTTATGCGCTTGTACTGCAATAATGCTCAGGAGACTCAATCATGGATGAGGTCTCTTTGGGCTGTGAAGGGTGTACAAACCAAGAACAAATCATTGGTGATCCAAATAATCTGATTTGTCCGCACTTTCTTCTGTCCTTTAATAAGAATATCTTTAAAAACTGCTTTTCATCATTAGGTTTGGAGTTAGGATAATCCTTTTCTTTGCTGTGGCTTGATGATTTATTTAGTTTATGCAGACTCTGCAATTTCAACGTATATATATTATTATATGCTTTTTTAAGCTGCAAGACACATTTGTTTGCAGAGGTTTTATTGGTAACTGAGTAATTGTACCAGAGACAGTATGTTGCATTGGCAAATCTGTCTCCAATTTGTATGCACACAGCTTGATACTCTTCTACAAAGTTTGTATTTTAAGCACTGCAGTCTAGATGTTCAGGTTGATCTCAGTCAAACAAAATGAAAAAATGAGAACCAAAATGCCTACTTATCCTCAGGGACACCACGACAAATTAGTAAGATGATCTCATATTATAACAATGCTTTCTGTTGTTATGACAGTTGTCATATTTTAATTCTTTATGAGCTTTCATTTGGGCACTATCCTCAAAATTCTTTGTACTAGCTAATTTGCTTTTGAGGTAAACCTCCTTTATTTCCCAGTTCTTTCGAGTATGTGCCAGCCTGGTCCCTTGTGAATCGGAGCATCCTGAGAACCACTCCATTTTCTAAGAGACTGACTGCGTTCCCGAGGCATCGTTTTGGCAGCAGCTGATGATGGAGACGCTGCAGCCATCCCCGCTTGTCCCTGGCTGTGGTGGCAGTGCTGCAGAGAATAAAGCAACTGTGCACTACTTACAGATTAGGCAGGAAAGTCATCTGAGAGATATTTCAGTTGGGTTACAGCTGTTCTATGCTTCCAGCATGGCACAGTGTCTATAAAACAACATTTGGGGCACGGGGTGGGGGATTGTGACTGTCCTTTTGTATTCTATTCTAAGCTGTTAATATTTGTTAATATTCTGCTGTTAATATTTGTCACCAACCTGACCAGCTTCAGACTGAAAATCAGGAGAGAAAATGATACAACTATCATTCCTAATCCCAGAATCACTTCTGCTCTCTACTCTCGAAAATACTGTGCGTTGGTATGTTGGGCCTTTGGCAAGAGGCTCTTCAGATTTCTACTGTATTTCTTCATTTAATTTGGAAAGAAAAATGAACCCATCAGTGAAGAGTCCATGGTGTTTATTCTTAAGATACAAAGTGACTATTACTAGCCTTCAGACAGTGTAGATGACACTGTCCCGCACAGCTGCCTTGTGAATCTCCCTCCTCTAAACTAAATCTAAATAAACAAATAAAGCAGCAAACTCCAGTCTCGCTCTGAGATGATGCACTGACTGACTAATCCACTCTTGCTAGACAGCAGAAGCCTCTGTAGACTGAGAAAAGGTGTCATTAGCTGATTCTCATTCCAGGACCAAAACCAAATAAAGCCAGAGCTGAAAAGAAACAAAAATGTATTAAGCTGACAAAAAAGTCTCCAGTGGGAAATGGAAGACAACTAGAAACAATTATAATAACATTTTCATGTGCTTTCATTATACGAGCAATTTGGGGATGTGCTGAACAATTCAGAAATATTTCAAATTGCTGGGTATATGCCATAATTGCTGGTTTACAAATATGTCAGATCCTTTACCATGCAGGCTCCCTTTATCCTTTGCAAACGATTCTAGATCAGATGTCTTCCATTTAAACTGTTAGAAGCAAATAGTGCAATCCAGAAACAGTATTTTCATGGCTGCACTGATCAGGATTACTGAAGCACGATATCATCCTGGCATTTATCAATATGTAATCTTAATTTCCATAGTGATCTCAATTAGTCTCACCCAGTAGACTAACTCTGTATAATACAGAATATATGTACTTACAAAACTAAGTATAAACCTGAGTAGTCTGGGACAATAGTTAAAATGGACACTTGCAAAGATGCTAGAATGAAATAGCAGTTACCTTTCTTTTAGATTATCTGGTTTAACATTAACGTAAACAATTGATTTTTAACATTTATTGGTCTTTGTATATATTGTAGCAGTAGTCACACAATCTAGAGGGTTTAGCATAATAATTAAGTCTCTTTAATTGCTTATTAAAATTACAACAATTTTTATATTGTGGCTTTCTAACTTTGGGATGGGAAATTTTATATTCAAAAGTCACAGAGTTGTCCCCCAGAAGAGTGGCTCCTTAGAGACCACAATATCTCTTCTTTACCTGATTTTACTGGTTCAGGGGAGAGAGAGAGAGAGAGGGGGGCAAAGGAATCCTTTTAATGAACTGCCACTGCAGGCCTGGAGGAAATGCCACCACTGATCAGAAGGTGCTTGACAATCTCTGTGCACTGAGCAGTTCTCATTGACTGTTCACAACCCCACCGAAGATCAAGACCAGTGATGTGTTGTTTAGCAGATACCCTGCCTGGAACAAGTTATTCTCATGTGTTCCCTAATACATTTTTCCAGATTCTCACCTCCATCAAAAATAGATGCTCTTCCAACGTGGTGAAAACTGCACTGGACTATCTGCCATCTCTGACCAGCATTGGTGGGCCATGCAGGCATTGGGCGGCTGCTTTGGGATGCATCTACAGAAAAGTAATCTCCCGACCCATCTCTACTTTAGGTGTTTCGGTTCACATTGTGGAACAGCCTCAGAGCTTGAGAAGCACCTCCTTTGGGGGAAAACAAAACTGGAAGATGAACACTCCAAGAGCTTGCCTTCTGCACTTCAAACATCAAAGAATGCTCAGTCCACAGGGTAAGTATGAAGTAGCCATCGCAAAGCACATATGGTGTCAATAGTGAATTATTCTTGGCACCAACTGTTTTACTTTACTTGTGTGCTTCCACTGTACTGCAGAATTTGCCCTGGGAGCCATTGCTTTTGGTTGGTGGAGTGGTGCCAGGACCAAGACTAGGTGAACAGATGGTCTTGGGATTTCCTGTATTGCTGTGTAAAAATTAGGGAATTCCCTAATTCCCTTCACCTTTTCACAATCCCCCAAAAAAAGGAATCTGGGAAAATCTTGACAATTTTTAGTCTGCCTAGATCACCAGTGTCACAAAGCATGCTGGTCCCCCTGTCTTCATATGATAAATTAACAGATATTTGTCTGTGATTCATTAATAGAAATGAGCTTTAAACAAGATTCTGGAAATTTTCACTTTCTTGCAATGCCAAAGCCATACATTGCACAAAACACTGCACAATGTCTGAGTAAACATTTTCTGTGAAACATGTATAAAGAATCATATTTTAATTGGAAAGTCTAACCCAGTAGGGGTTTTAGAAACAGAGTAGATTATAAAAACAAAGATTTGTTTGGGCTGCATTGTTTGCAGAAGATTTAAAAAACAAAGAGGTTTTAGAAAAAATATGAATGTATTTATATTATTTTACTTCTGTCTTGCATTCTCTGTAAATAGTCTGGAAGCAGTATCCTGTTAACACATCCATTTGGTGTAATACAATTACTGTATTAAAATTTATGTTGTTGATTTAAGGATGTCTGCTAAAACTGCCAAAGCCTCCCACTTGAACCTTCTGTCACCTTATGTTATTTAATGTGACATGATTATCTTAACTGATTTTGAAATTCATATATGGATACACAATGCATTTGAATGGCTTCTTTCTTATATAGACAATTTGCATGAGATGGCATTGATATAACTTAATTATGAGACAACTATAAGCAAAATGCTAAACATGGACATAACTGTCCATTACTGGAGAACTGCCAACCAGAAACCCTGTACTTAAAAGAAGCTTAAGTCTCCAATTTATAGCTTAGGCTTGACTCTTGCTGTAATGACATTTTCCTGTTTATCCTATCATACCACTTTCAAGTCTTTCCATATGGATTTGAGGGCCCCACCAGACTAAGAGAGTAAATTCAGAAGAGATTATCGAGGTCTGTGTCTCTAAGTAACATACAGGACCATGACAAAACAGTGAAACTAATCTTATCATCATGATACATACTGGCCACCTAAATAATGACCAACGTTTTGTAGGCCAAAAATATTTCTTAGGCTTATTAATTAATAATGTGAATGCAAAAATAGGTAACTAAGCATATAGGTCAGTAATCATCTTACAGTATTTTCCTTTATGGTAAATAAGCAGTTGCCTTATGTTTGGGGAGCGAGACTAGAATGAAGCTTGATGAAAATAAGCAAGCAAGGGTTCCTGTGAACGTGCAAACTGCAAGTGATAGATTCACCATCACTGATTCTGTGCTGACAGTAACAGTCACAACCAAGATCAAAGTCTGAGATTTGTTCAAACTTTGAAGCATTTCAGACTTAGGTCCTTGTATTTCACTCACTCCCAGACCTACTTATGAGGGAGAACTGCTGGCACGTATATATGTGTGTGTGTGTACACGTATATATGCACCAATGTATAAATCTTAATTGGAAAATGATAATCCCAAAACGTCTAAGTAAAGGGAGCATTTCATTTTGTCCATTATTAGGGTTCCATTGTATGTGCTTCCCTATTGCATGTCAGATACTGCAATGAGTTCACGTTTGACTAGGCAATAAGAAGGTTAAATCAATCCTATGTTCCGATTATGTTACAGTGATCTGTCAAAAAACAAATACTGTATGATAGAAAGAATCTGCCACAGCGGAAAACTACAGGGAACACAGCAGTGAACAACTGTGACTACAATTTCAGCCTCACCCTGAATGACATTGGTAGGGCTCTGTTCAAGAAATATTTAGGGTCCTTTCAACCACAGTCATTCTTAACATTCCTTGTAAAGTTAGAACCAATAAACTAAAAAAATGTAAATTATATTTGTTTTGTGACACAATACTTCAGCAATAATTGCATATTTCTCATTATCAATTTGTGTGCATAAAGAAATCTGAGTTTAAAAGTAAAATTATATTTTAAATGTGGGAAATACACTGACATGCATTGAGTCAGTATAATCTTCAACACTGTGAGCAAAACTCAGATTATTAGGCTTTATAGTTTTGTTTACTGTTAACATTCAATTATGTGCTTGTGTGCAATACCATACTTCTTTTATCAATGGATATATGGTGAAAATCTATTAATAGTAACAATGCACATATATATCTGACACATTTACAGAATCATATAATTAAAATATAAGTATATGATATATAAACTATATCAGAATCTGGAGCAGCTTCTTTAAAGATTAAAACTTCCTTTCTTTTTCTTGCAGTCATGAGGAGAAAACTATTCTCCCTTTAATCTCTAATTGGAAAGGCTTTCTTTTGTAGGCTTTTAGAAAAATGCAGAATACATTGGCAAATTATACACAGAGATCCAGAATCTTCTCTTATTTCAAACTGTAGGTAATGGCTTCTTAAGTAACATATGGTAACAGTGCTGAAGTATTATAATTTTTTAAAATCAAATTGAATATAAAATGCAAATATAATTATTCAGTGTTCAGTAATAACTAATGCATTTGAGTGTCTATCTTAATACAGGAAAAAGTACAGTTTTTTCAGTTTGAGTCTTCTGTAATGTTGAGGGTATTTTCTTTGAAATCCTGGTCTTACAATTATTGCAGCTATTATACTAATTAGGAAGAACAGTGAATATATATAACTAACTTAAGTGCAGTGAAAATTTGGAGGACAAGAAAAATATCTGAATAGTTTCCATACCCTGCTTTGTGAAAATTTTAATTCCAATTCATCTTGAGCAGATATGATCTATAAGGAAGTCTGTCTAAAAAATAAGATCTTTCTATGACAGCATTATTTTTTATCATCTGGCTAAACTGTACAGCTGTTACTTTGGTAATGTTTTAAGAAATGTGATACACAGTGGGACAGTTCACAAAAATGATCAGCATTCTTTAGCACTGACATTTACTAAGTGTTCTCTCTTCCTTACGGACAAAGAAAATGTTCTGGCTGCACTGTGGAAATGAGGTGTTGGGTGGTTTTTTGTCAGGGAAATTTGTAAAATCTGAGCATGTTTTCTTTGAAGTTAAAAAATTTAGTTAACAAATGTTGAAAAGAGCTGCTGCTTTAAGGTAAGCCCACATCCATGGCAGAGTTTTTCTTGGAACACAGAATATGAGGCAAATGGAACTGATGCTGTCAGTCTGCAGCAGCAGCAGCACCATGGGACATGTAATGCTGTGTGTGCTCCTCCTCTGGTGAGTGCAAATGATAAGAAGCCATGAGTAGTTTTATTAGTAGAGGCAGAGACTCTACAGAAATATTCTGGCAACTTTGATTTTTAAGAGGAATCTTGGTATGCTTTGGTTAGAGTTTTATTTAAAATGTTGATCTTTGATACTTGACGTAGTCCTAGTAAACTACTAGTTTGGTTGTGGATTTGCACAAGTTGAATATTGTGCTGATTCATAAACTGCCGTGTCCTTACTTGGTTGGATTTGCTCTAAGTTCTAATGTTGCACTAAGACTCTGTAGCCCAGGCATTTTCTGCAGTACCATTCTCAACATCTGTGTTTTAGATGGTGTTGTGAAGAACCCTTTAGCAGCTACCCAGGCTTGAGGACTGTTGCCTCATTCATCTCAGCTCTCCAGCACAAGCAGAAGGCAGCAAGTAACGTTCAAGCTCAGGTCTATATCCTGAAGTGCAGCTCAATATAATCAGAGAGATTGGTAGGCAGCACTTTTGCCCTAATGCTGTGGCAAGGAAAAGCCTGGGGCTGAGAAAGAACCGAAATGGACACAGAAAGGGGATGGATAAGCAAGAGAAGAGATTCACTATCTGAAATAGAATATATAGAAAAAGATTGGACTGTATGGAGGGAGGATTCACAGATATAGAAAGTATGTGGATGAAGATAGAAGATTAGGAAAAAAACCCCACAGAATTCAGAAGAAATAAGCAAGAAAAGAAGAGCAGAAATCTCAAAGTGCAGAATCTGTTTTGGGTGATGCTCTAAACCTCATCAGTTCATGAAGAAAAGAGAAAAGTCTTATATCCTCCCAAGAAAAAGAAATACTGCAGACAAGAAAAGTATTTCTCTTTCTTTTAGACAGTAGGTTGTCTTCTGCAAGACACAATCACAAAAAAGAGAAACAGAGAAATGCCCTGTTCTGAGGTATATACTTGCCGAGTATATGTCACCTACTCCAGGAAACATGAGGAAGGAAAACAAGAAGAGGCCCCGTTCAGCCACAGCAGCATTCAAATTTATAAATGTTTAAGTATTCCTTCAGCTTTCATAGGTTCTGTATTTAAACATGCATTTTTAATTGACCCCAGAAATAATTTCAGTTTATATATAGTTTTTATAAGCCTAGGGCCTACCTGTCCTAAGCCTATTTGAAGATTTATCTACAGAAATCTTTTATGTAGGAAGGAGGGAGGATTTCATTTGCAAAGGCCTAAATCCAAAAGCCTGTTCTGGAATTTGGCTTAATTATTGATGTGCAGTTACACAGGGATTTCCCACGCAACCTCCCAGCAGCATCAGATTACCTTGAAGTTACAGTAACCACTGTAATCTGAACAGGTCCCTTGTAAAGAGCAGAAATACAGGTCTGGATATGAAAAAAATCTTTAATGTATTGCACACTGCCAGCCTGGGACCACACTAAAACTGTTCTTAAATGACGCAGGTAGTGCCCTTTGCTACTTCAGATCCTTTCTTACCTATTTCTTCAAGGAAGAGAGTATCACAGGTTTAACTACAGTAGAAAGAAATGGATTTGCTTGGTAAAGTACAACTATGTGCAACTGGATAGTTTCAGGCTGAGGTCGTAGTATATGGGGAAAGTCTTTTAAAGCTATATGGAGTTGTATTTCCTTTTAAAGGCCCTAGCAGGATTTCCAAAAGCATATGGGGAAGAGTCCTCCACAGCATGCCCGACACAGATATTGGCTTCTTTTCTGAGACTTTAAGTACCTAAGTATCTATAAAATCTAGCCTACAGTTCTTATATCTCTTTGGTGAGGTCATTGCTATACCCATATGGCAATGTGCCTACAATTTAAGGGCAGTTGTAGTCCCTGGAAATGCTCTGAACATGTATGGAAGACGAATCCTCCTGTTCTTTCTAGAGCACTCTTAGTAGGACACTGTGGGAAAGGTTTCATTATTGTTACCCTTAAAATGAGTATATGGGCATTCAAAAATAATATTTAGCCATCATAAAACTTCTATTTACCAACTTTCATCCAGCAAAAATACAGTTTGTTTTATATATTGTGTTTTGTATATAGGGATCAGTTCAGTCACCTCTGGGGCAAAATTCAGCAGCTGTTTAATAGTGGCAGCAATGCTGCAGAACAGTTTTAGGACATAAAGAGTAGAAGAATAACTTACCTAATTGAAACTGTGTGGGGAATTTAAGTAGGCAGAATGTAATTACTCAAGCTGGAATTTGGCCATTCAAATATTGAAGCCTTTAAAGAAATGTTAATAACTATTCACAGCTTTAGGAATATATCTTCAAATCACAATTTTAATAAGAATAAAAAAGGGGAAAATACATTTAGCAGCTTATGTTAGGGAAATATTGCATTAACTGTAGAGGACAAAAATGAAGGTAAATATTTAAATACATCTGTTATCATGGGATAAGACTTTGATGTATCAATCCCATCTCCACTAAAGCCTCCTACTATAAAAATAAAACTCCCACATTGAAGTATGTTTCTGTTTTGCTTTTGCTATGATAAATAGCTATCACAAGAAAGAAAATTTGGCATAACACATGGATAATAAAAGATGTGATTTAAGAAAATAACTTAAGGCAGTGGTTTTCATTACAAAAAGGTACAAAAGATGGAGCAGAGCAGCGATTTGTTTTGCATAAACGCTTTTAAAAATATTGTCTTTGTGATAGATGGCTTCTGTACTTGCTATTCCATTGTATTAGTGATTGCTAGCCAGTGTGGTTATTCCTGAAGACCAAAAGAACTGGCAGAGTTAAAAAGGTGGCCTATAATTATATCAGAAGATAATTGCAGTGTCTATTAGGTAGAACTAATTTACACTGATAATTTCTAGACAACCTAGTTGTCTTCAAAGTTTCATTCTGAAAGCTTATATAGAAAAATTTATGTACGCTATCAGGTTACTGACAGTGATTAGAATTTTAGCAAGCCTCTTTATTAATTCTATTTCATAAAAAAAAAATATTCCAAGTACTATTTAAAATGCAAGTGGAAATCTATTTCAGTTTGGATGGTTAGCTGAAGTTTAGCTGGATTGCAGAAGAATCTGCAAGCTAACACAAAGGTCTCCACTGGCAATGGTGGTACTTATATCTTCCTTTGCTAGTGAGAGTGATACCTCTTGTTATCAGTCTTGTCACTGATGGTGCCAAGCAAGGTAGTTTGTCAAATCCTCCTAGAAATTCAAGGTTATGCAAACTAGTATGAATATCTTCCACATGGTGCGGTGCAGTGCATTCCTGTGCAATAGCTACTGGTTTGTCGTGAAAGTGCCAGAGCTCTATTACTGCAGTATTTTGTCTCAGCTTATTATGAGCTGATGAGCTTTAGCGCCATTGGTTTGGTCATGATGGGTTTAGAGATTGCTGCCTGGTGCTCCAAAACACACTGTAGACAGGCATCAAATTTATCTTAGGCCTAGATACCATTAAAAAACAGTAACAACAAAAAACACAAAAGGAAGCCTACAGTGCAGAGGGACAGTTAAGCATTTCTGTTTGAGATTCAAAACGGTCAGCATACTGAGCAAGGTTGGCTGCAGGATATAAAACTAATACACTTTTTACGCATTAGCTGAGCAGTTAAGGACCAGAGTGCTGCTCCCTCCTCGTGACAAAGATTTCAAATCTCATCTTTCCAGAGTATGCCCAAGGCTAGTCTACCTGTTCCTGTTGAGACTGGGACTACTTACTGTACAAGACTTGTGGAGACCAGAGAAAAGGGCACACCTGTATTTGACATTGCAGTAATGTGGTGAGTCTAGGTTTGTCCCTTGAGCCAAACTGTCCTTCCCAGCCTTCTGCCAGGTGAGGGTTGCATGCATTCCTCTACATAATCATGCTCACACTGGTTTTCAGTCTGAAATGAAAATAAGTGAGAGAGGAAACACTCAGGACAGTAAACAAAATAGGGAAGGTTGAATGTCAATAGCTTTTTCAGCCTCATTCCCTACCCTTGTCATCAGACTGCAATTACGTACCTTTCCAAATGCATCTGTGTGCCTCCCACATCCCCCAATAACTTTTGATAATTTCTGCATGGTTCATTGCAACCAGATTTGGTGGAAGGTAGAGGTCTCAGAAATAATTACATGGGTTCGAGTTTTGTAGCCACAGACAACCTACAGAGGGAAACTGTACACAGTCTTGCATAAACGCAATATTGGACACCAAAGAATTCTCCCTGGAGAGGCCTCCTATAAACACCTTTATGGCACGTAAATCTTTAATGAAGATTTCATTTTCTATCTAGACAACAACAAAAAAACCCCAAAACATGGGAAACTTAGTTTCCTTAGTTCTATTGGTCATGGAACTGCCTTTTTTTTTTTTTTTAAAATATGGCTTAATCATCCATAATTGTTGTAACAAGCCTCCCAAAAGGTAATAATGATATGCTATGACAAATTTTATACATTATGATACATGTCCTTCAGGCTTTATAAAGGTTCCTTGTGATGGGTTTGACAAGCTTCCCTGAGGCAACTGAGGCTCCTTTACATAGTTCATTAGTTGAAAAAAGAAATGGGCTTCAAGGTGCTTTAAAAAGATTAATATTTTTTCAGTTCACTGTTCATGGGGAAAAGTGCATGTAGAATAATTCAGGGCCAAATTTGGCTTTAATCAGAAAAATAGGTATTTTGGGGAGAAAATAGAAATATTTATAGCTGGTTGCATGGATTGATAGATGACTGTTCATGAGAACGGAATATGGCTCAAACAGGACAATTGCTGTCCCTAATTTTAAAACAGAAGTAGTTTGTCCTCTTTGTGCCAGGTGCTAACTTCACACTTTCTTCTCCAAGATCACTGTTTGCAACATTTATATCAGAGAACATTTATAATAAGCTAAGAGCATTTATAATAGGATGACCTAGGACAGGATAATGAGCGTTTCTCAGTCACTCAGGGAGAAAGAAGTACAAACACCTGACTCTCGTCTTGAGCTATGCTGCCTTGTCTACAGCTCAGGCATTAGTAAAGGCCTGTGCCTTAACATATTAGCATAACCTTTCCGTGTATTGTAGGTCAGAGAAAACTCCCAGTTAACATCTCCCTCATTTGTCAAGACAATTTCTCTTTTGACATCATTCAGAAGGTAGTTGCTCTTATTGCCATAACTCCACTATTTTTGCTGGAAACAGATTATGGGAGCAGCATCCATGGTCTTCCACGTAATTACTCCCCTTCTACCTTGCTACCAATCTTGATTTTTTGAGTATCTCATTTAAAATGAACCAGTGGCTTTTCTGTCAGGTGTAAATCCCACATAGGAGTGGCAATCATTACAATATATCAGACAACACTAATAAAACAGATAATTAATGTTTTTATACTCCTTCCTATCTCTCTTGCAAGTCTTACATTTATATATATATATCCTTAATTAGGGTTTTATGTTAATGCTGTAGGGCTTCAAAGTTAATATGACTGCAATATTGACTAACATCAGCTGTTGCTGGTAATCAGTGTTCAGAAAGTTCATGGAGATTTATTCCAAGCAAGCTTTAGTGTATCTAGTAACATGTACATAACTCTGAAATGAACAAGTAGCAACCATAACGGCAAAAAACATCTGAGGAATATGTACATATATAGGAAGGAATATGTATAGATGTGATTAACAAAAATATTCTGTAGGTATTAATAGACTGTATGTTAATATTCCCCATCAGGAAAAATGCAGAAATTTATGTGCTCAATAATTTTCTGATATCTGGTTTTTTTTACATTCATGTCATAGTTAAAATGGCTTCAATAAATTCTGACTTCTGGTTATCAGATAAATTGTAATCCATTCCTCTTCCTTTCCTTCAGTTATTCTTCTGTTATATTTTGTTAAAGAGTTATAATACTGAAAAAGTCTAAAAAACTTAGAAAACTCACAAGTTAAATTGTTGTTCTAAGAAATATCTCCAACTTATATGGCTTAGATTTTTTTCTTATATTTAGAAAATTAATGAACTGCATTTGTTATCATATGCATGTTTAGTTATGGCTGATAAAATCAGCACATATACAGGCATGACAAATCTGTGACGGAAAATCTGTGAAGCTGGTCACACAAAGGATTTTCATCTCTGTCTCTACCAATACAGCTAAGTCAAGCCTCGTTAAAAAAAAAAAGAATGCATGCATCTTATAATAGAGACTAATACAGCCATAGGCTTTTGCATTCAGTGGGACTATCACGCCCCACCACCCAGGTTATACAACACTACATAAACAGGAGAGTTAATGGTTTATAGAGATCTCGGTCTTTCAGTTAGGAGTATTTGCATTTCAACCAAGTTTTCGATCAAAATAAAACTTTCAGTAGCTTGCTAAAGACCAGTGGCTAAAATAAAAAAGGTCCCAATGTTCATTTTTTCCCAATGGCAGTTTCACATGACTTAGTTTTAAGAACCGATACAGCTAAAAATTCCTCCTTATTCAGTATTTGAATATACTGTTTGTTTCAGTCCCAAATGTAATATTCTTTTAAGCACATCTGTACTACCATCTACTGGAAAGGTGAGTAACTATGTATCAGCAATCACTGTTTGCATCTGCTACTGAACCCAGACTAAAAATAATTAAAAAAAAAAGAGAACCTTACATTTCTTGCACAAAAATTGCATCTTCGTGCGCACTTTAAGTTGTACTGACACTAGAAATCTCTCATTGGTAATCTTTTGCAGAGATCAGGTTGAACTACGGCTGGATAGTTTTCGTGAGGATATATTTCAGCCAAAAGTGAGATATTCTTTATCATTTTCTTATGATAAGGTATTGCACATCAATAGTTCTCTTTCAGCTTCTGAGATAAACAGAGGGAGGACAGTGAGTGTGTCTGTGTGTGTGTACAATTACAGTTCTCAGGCAAATAAGGGAGTCAGAAAATTCAACAGAGCACAGCAGAGACAGGTACTGTGCATGCTATTTTATATGCTTCTGGACTCCACATTTCGGTTCTGTTTTCTCACAATTCTGTTATGCCACTCTAGGATATCTTGAAACAGCTCTGCCAAGACTGGTGAATTGTATTCTTGTTTAGCAAGATGAAGAAACATCTTCTGAAGTGAGATTAGATTACTCTTTTTTTATATATACATAACAGTCTGCATTCTTTGCTAACCAGCTGTGCGCGCACGCGCACACACACACACGCACATGCAAACACAATGGGAGTTTTGCAAATAGGACAGTTGGGTACTATCAAGGGAATATGAAAGCAATCTCTTGCTGCCTTGCATGTATCTTATCAGCCTCCTAGACAATTACATCATTTCTGCAACTGGCCACACACACATTGTTACCTGCTTCTAGGCAATTAAATAATATTTGATACTGATTACAGACTTTTCCATTTTTATTCTTCAAAAACATGCACAGGCAGGGAGAGATGTGCAAGAGTGTAAGATGAGTATACATAAATGAAAAGCAGAGGATGGCAGCAGTGTTATTAGTTTCTGGATATGAGGAAATGGCT
This sequence comes from Cariama cristata, assembly GCF_000690535.1. Taxonomy (NCBI): domain Eukaryota; kingdom Metazoa; phylum Chordata; class Aves; order Cariamiformes; family Cariamidae; genus Cariama; species Cariama cristata. The sequence goes on along the minus strand of NW_009607049.1, from coordinate 8,031 downwards.
GTTCTCTGTACATCTATTTAAAACTGTATTTAGAATACTGCATAGGAATTATTTTCAAGAAGGTCATTGTATTGTTCTTAGGCTCATCAAGGACAGCTAAAATAATCATCATTTGTTCAAACAACATTTAGATGAGGAACTATTAACAATGTATACTGTTATACATTATTTCAGCACATGTAATGCAATAAAAAGTGTTGCAAAGAAAACTTTAAAAAATGTATCTGACACATTAGACCAAGCCTGTAACAACCCAGATACAGTTTACCTTTGTCCTTTTGCCATCTACCAGTGAGTGGAAGAAGGAACCCTGCCTTTCATTAGGAAGCCGTGTAAGATGCATTGTGCATCATCAGAAATCAGTCCAGCAGCTCATTTTGTGACTCTAAAAGCAGTGATAACATATTTCCAGTAACACAGCATGCAGCTCTTCTAAGAGGATGTACAGTCAATGCCTCCCACAAAGGTATCTTCATGGCATCAGGACAGATAGCGAATAATCTCCCTCGGGGGGGGTGTAAGAAAATTGAAGGGAAAAATGAAACAAGCTAACCAAACACACTCCTATCTTTGAGTAATCCTTACTGGATTTTCACCTATTCTGCAGTGTCCTACCACATAGGGAGCATAACACTTCATGGTGATTAACATACTTCACTGTTTCATAGCCTTCCTTCAGCTTTAAACCTCACGTTTTCATGTTTCTGTTCAGACTTCATCAGTATGAGTTCTTTCTGTCCTTAACTGCAGACTTAAGAACCTTCCCTGATGCTGAAGAAAATGTAGATCACCATTCAGTCTCTTTTCACCTTTTTACCTTCTAAGCTGTGACATCTACCCCACCTTGTCTTGAATTTGTCCTTCATGTTTTCCTTTCTCCAAACTGGATTTTACCTTTCTCACTTCAGTGGCTGCTTTCTGATACAGTTGTATGTTCTCTCCTCCTTTAGTATACTTAAAAGTAACTTCTATGTAATTTTTAATCCTGTAGGCTATTTTTTTCAAATCATCTTGCTTGATTGGCTTTCTTTATTCCCATGCTAGCTGTTCATCTTAGAAAATGTTGTAACACAATCTTTATTTGCACGTGCTAAAATTCAGCTGCCTTTACCTTTCACCAGTTTTTATCATAAATACCCTATATTCACTAAGGTTGCAGATACCAAATTTACTGGCAACAGTATTCACAGATGTAATACTGTTCCAACTGATAAATATACTGACATTTTTCTTTGACTGTATTATCTGTGCAGGATATGACTTAAAAGTGTGAATTTTTTTCCTGATGTGATCTATACAAATGATATCTCTTTCAAATACTTCCTCAAGACTCAACTCTGCCCTAAGGCCTACAAAATTCTAGCTGTTAATCATGTTGAGGGAAGTGATGGGCTGTAGCAGTTAATTGCCTTCCTTTTCTTATTTCTTTTTTCTAATTAAACTCTCCATTACCCTCTCTCTAAGTGAAAAAAATCCCAACAACATATAATTAATCGTTATATCAGTTCTTCCCTTTCTTTATTTACTTCAACATTGTAGCTGCATTTCTCACCTATCCATCTATTGCACCTTTTAAGAGTGTTCCAGAGCCTGCTGGAGACCAAGGTTTGCTCTCTCCTTACTTGTTTGAACAGCTAGCAGAACCATTCTCTAAATCTGAGGGAGGCTGTTGAATACTGTTATCAAATAAAGGCAACATCTTTTCACTAGCTCAGTGCTGTCAATTAGGCTAAAAACTACTCTATTCTTCCCCCTTTTTTAATGTTATGATAGAGAAAGAGAAGTGGGAAGGGAAGGGGGAGAACCTATCAGTTTCATTTCAAGCTAAAATACATGGCTAGTCATACTTGGGCTGGTTGTATCTGTTTAATCTGAATCATTTGACAAGACAGATTGTTTGGCTGATCTGCACAAGGGTTTGTAGAGGAATGAACTGAACTGCTGTCTGAGAACGGGATTAATTTCTCTGAGAAATTCCAATATATATGTAAATTTCAACATACTCATTTCCACCATGTAAATGGAAACATGTACATAGAAACATGCGGTTTCCAATCTTCTGACAGCAATTTGGGGCTATCCTTCAAACTGTTCACGGATTTTTGACACTAACTTCCAGACCCATATATATCAGATGTAGTTTTGACCTAATATGGGAAGGTATTAATGTAGCAATGCAAGAATCAGTAAAACTCTATCACGTTCAGAACGTTTCTTCCTTCAGGTTTAGGTATAAAGTACACCACCACCGCCACAACCAGCATGTTCCACCCACAAAAAAAACTCCCACACAAACCCCCTCCAACAACAACAACCACCTCCACTACCCCCTCCAACATAAAGCCTGTTAAATTCTAAAATGTCATTATACTTTCTAGTTGAGCAGGAGGCCCAGCAGGAGAAACAGTAGCAGAACAACACCCTACACCCACTCCTGGGCTGCTGCTGAATTCATGAATATTGCAGAAACATTTTAGCTTGATGAAAAGGAGAGTGAAAAAAATCACATAAAAGCACTGAGTAGGAAAAATAGTTCGCTAAGCCATTCACAGTGGGAGGAGAAAAATATAGAGAAAGTGAAGAGAGGTCCTTTTAGACTAGAGAATGTTTGAGATTGGAATGACATGATTTTGCTCTATCATTATTAAAATTCATTATTTTTTAAAATAGCACATTTATACAGCTGTTTTTTGAGCCAGGCCTGTAAAAAATGGGGGAAGCTATTCTTTAAATTACCTATTTCTGACCGTTAAACCAATCCACTTCATTGTTCTCTGTGTGGCAGGTGTGAGTGAGTGAGTGGATCCAAGAGCGAAGAGTGCCACCATCAGGACGACTGCCCAAATGGAAGCGATTTTTGTGACGGTGGGCTACTCCCTCCTTTCCCAACTTCAAGGTTTTACTTGTGAAAATAGTCTCCAAAATTCCCTTATCTAATCTTACCTCAACAATCAGACAAAGTTGATTGATCGGGTTAATCACAGGAGGTGGAGATTTCTCTGAAACCTCGCACTCTCTTTGTTTTTCTCCCCGTGTCACAGCACATGCTTTTTTTCTGAGGTTTCACATTTTTCCTCTTGTGGTCTGTGTTGTCTTTCGACTCTTTCATACAATGGCAACTAAATCGATCCTGGTCTTTTTTTTGTTTTGTTTTGTTTAGTCTTTGGACAACAGTTTCTTTGGTTTCATTTATGGATAGTCAAGAGAATACTAATTGTTCCTTCATTTAGTCTTAATGGAGATCAGAGACAAGCATGTCAAGAGCCACCTTAACCTCTGAATTAACAATATATTGCCAAGATCTCAACAAACATGGCATTCTTCACATTTCATTCATACTGGGACTTCTTGAACTCGAAGGCATACAAACATGTTTTTGTTCTTTCACAGAATAAAAAAAAATAGTCAATCAAATAAGTGGATTTCATTAAAAAGTTCATTAAAAGTGAAGCATAGTGCAACAAGCTGAGTAACAAACTAAATCTTGCCTTGGGCAACAAGCAGAATTTATTTACTTTTTGTCCCTTTATCTTCCAACCCTCTCATGTCAGACTGTGATGGATGAAGTGAAAACAGTTTCCACACCAAAATCTGAATTCTCAGCAAATTGCTGACAGTTGGTGTCATTCCAAATTAGAGACAGGCTATTACTAGTGATCAGTTTATTCCATGAATTTAGTCTTTCTGACTGCTTGCAAATTATTTGTGAATTGCTTTTGATTTTTCATGTGCATTTGTTTGTAATTGGCTTTTGTTTGAGACACTGTTTGTGCAGAGAAATGTTAATCATGTGGGGAACTTGTTTATCCCTGTATGAGCTTTGTAGTATTTTTTAGATAACTCATCTTACTATTTTTATTCTAAACAAAAGAAGTTATTTTCTACTTAGCATTTATTCACTAACATCTTTTTTTGAGAATTTCTTTTGTGAAAAATTTAAATTATGACAGAGAGATCTGCAATATGAACCATTCAACAAGTCTTTCTGAGCAAGTATACTGAGGTCTGCCTCTGTGAGAACATTCCTGCAAATGAAACCTGTCTATCAAATGCTTTATGACTGGACAGTAGAGAAAGGTCACTGGTCACAGCAAGCACCACAATAAAAGCACATTTTCTTTGCAAGAACATATAAAAATAAGATTATGCTTCATCTGTGTAATTCTAATTCTGTGCTCTCTTTTGCTTTATCAGTTTCTTTCAGATTTGTCAGCTCGCTAGACACTACCTGACAGTATCAGCAAAAGAGAGAAATTAAAGGATATGTAAAACCAAAATAGCACACCTGTTTCTTGTTTATATCATTCCTTCCTGATGTGAAGTAGGTTGTTTTTCCCCCTTTTTTTTTTTCAACAGATAGAGATCATTTAAAGAAGCATATAAGCAGTAAAAATCTTCACATTATCTTTTTATAACTTGCTTATTATTCACTCCCTGTCTCCTCTTGGCTTTTTTTCTAAGGAGCAGGATTCCCTCACATTTGATTTTATATTCTAAATCTCATGCTTCTCTTTTCTGATGAAAAAAATACAAGAAGGAAAGAAAGACTGAACCAAATTGTGTGGTTCTGTGCTATTTAGATGATTATATACACAAAAGAAACCTTGCTGCAGTGCCAGCAAAATTAACTTGATAATCTGGAAAATTTTGGCAGGGAGGAGAGACTTCCCTCTACTTTCTGCATGGTGTTTAAACGAGTTCTTTTCCTTACTTATTGTAGGACATTTTGTTCAACAGAGTCTTTAAATGCTTGTATACTGTCTTTACTTCATATTTCTCACAGCACAGAATTCATATTCATCATTCATGATCATGTTCATTAGGAGAAATAGCCCCAGAATAAATCTTCACTCTAATAAATCTTCACATTTATTTTTTAGTACATGATAAAAGTTTTTAATATCTCTCTCCCTCTTTCCCCCCTTCAGTTAGATCTATACTCAAAAAAGCCATTCTCTATATCTAGCTCACCAGTGGTAAAAGATGTCAGAAATCTCAGGAGACTTTTGTCTCATAGGAAGAAACAGGTCTGTATCAAAAGTGAATTCTATTTAAAATGGACTTTAGTTTGTGGAGATCTCATAAGCACATCTCTAATCAAAATGGAGTAATTGCTGCACCAAAGCAGCATTCATACAGAATATACATTTCAATGCAGCTGAGCTTGAGAGGGAAGATTAAAATGATTTCAGGAAGGGATATGCATGATTCAACACTCAGTAAAGGAATAATCTTTAGAGAACACAGAAAAGAGGCTCTTCTCAGAAGTATAATTTCTGCTGTGTGCAAAATGCATTAACATGAGAAAAGAGGGTTGTGATAAGGTTCCATAATACTGAAGCTACATTTGTTTGTTCCGATGCTCTTTGTGTGACATCAGTATTTATTGCCTCACTGATTGGCATTATATGTCAATATGCGTGCATCATTCTGGGGCTTCCATGAATCACATTGCTCCTTTCATTTTTCAGGTGCCACAATGTTAGCCGGACTTCTGCTGCCTCCATTCAAGGCTGACAAATTCAGCAATGATAAAGTCACCTTCCTTTTTCAGTACATATCAAAAATGTCTTTGCTAATTAAAAAATATCTATCATTCTAAAGGTACTTACGACAGTGATGTAGTTTTCACCCCTGTGAAAACTGCACCCCTTACAACACCCCACTGATAAAGAAATACTACTATTATTGTCATTTTACAGATGCAGAATTGCAACAGATAGATCAAATGACTTCTTCAAGGTTATACAGTAAGTCTACAGCAACGTGTGGAATTATCTGAAATTTCAAAGCTTCAGGCTAGCACATTTAACTATTGGACCAAACATTTGTCTTCTTTTCAAGAACATACTGTATCCTCAAGAGAGAAGTGACACAAATCCTTAGAGGAAAGAAAATGAATCCTAAAGCACACATTTCAAATCTGTATATAACATTATGCCTACCATACAATTTTTCCCAGCACATTTCTGAAGCTTTAAGTGTATCAAGTATCAGACAAGCTTAGATTCAGGTGCTAGTCTTTTTTTTTTATTTCTCTCCCAAATGAAAAACAAACCACAGCAAGTCTCCAGCAAAGTAGAGAATTACCTGAGTTTTCAAAGCTTCAGACTAGCATTACAGCTATTGGACTAAATACTCATCTCCTTTTCAAGAACCTTCAGCATCCTGAACAGAGAAGTGATAATAAGCTACTGCAAATTTGAAAGCAAGTAGGACTATTGTTTGATTACTTCACTGCACAGTAAGTAGACACATTAAAGCATGTATTTTTCATATCTTTTAAACAGCAGTCGATCAGAGTTCAAGGTAGGTGATACTCAGGTAAGAAAATGAAAAAGAAGAAGGGGAAACAATCTTACATAATGTTTATTTTTATTAATTCTCTGTTTTGTTCACCTCTGTTTAAAGAGAAAAAAGAACTTCAGATTATTGTTACTACATAAAGGTGATAAAAATTATTAAATTATAATTCCATTAATACATTTGCCTTTTTTTTTCTTTTTGGTGAACTTTAGGAGTATTTCGGTTTGTCAAAGCAGACTGGTTCTTAAAAATGTGGTTGAAATCTCTTTCCATCAATCTAAAATATAGGGGATAAAAAACTTTTTTCCAGTAGTTTTATAAATGCAAAGGGAACAGAACAAGCAAGAGGCAACATGTGCTTTAAAGCACGTTGGGTACCATTTGCAAGAGTCATGTAACACACCCTGTAATAGGGCAGTTTTATTTCTTCTTTGATTTAGTGGGAGAACTTGGGTCCTTCCTTTTAGCATGAGTGGTATTATTGAAATAATGAAAGATTGGTAAGCTGGAAACAACAAAAAGAGAGTGGATAAATGCACAGTTCTCTTTCAAACTCTAGGATGGCTGTAAAATAAGTGGTGGAAAAAGAAGAAATAAAAAAAAAGAGAAAAATCATTATGATGCAGATGTTTACAGTCCAATTCCAGAGACAGTCTAGTTTTGGGCCTCCTCCTTTCTCAGATCTGTGACAGTCACATTTTTTAATGTGACGGTCACATTTGCACATCAAAGTAAAATGTTTGCTTTACACATTTAGTTCACTACTACATTTTATTGATGTTCATGTTTTAATGAAATTCTTAACATTATGTTTATGTAGATCTATATAAAAGTCTGTCCTTTAGAAGAAAGAAGTGAAGGGATATGTGAGTAGGATAGTTTCCTAGGATATTTATACTGGCTGTTTCTGGCAAAAAGAAGAATACAAAACCACCTCGATGTTGACTTAAAAAAATGGGCAATTGGCAGTAGTATTTGACTGTGTTGCTGAACTGCCCTACTGACTGCTCTCTAGAGTGGCCCTCTCCACACACTTGCTCAATGAATATATAATTACTTACATCAGCATGAGATTTGCTTTACTGTCTTCTGCTGAAATTATCTATCAGGGAACTTCCCTAAAGAGTATTACATAGCACGTCAGTCTCCATGGTCAATGTAGCCTTGTCTGGCTTTTTTTAATCAATTAATCAAACTTGATTTTAAAAATGACAGAGAACCCCTCCAGGACAGCCACTGTACTGCAGATATCCCCTGCTCCTTAGGGATATCAGAAAATGATGTTCAAGTCCCTGCTACACATCAGTCAGGTAGATTGCTTTGAAACAGTATCTCCCACTGTGGTGGGTTGACCCTGGCTGGAGGCCAGGTGCCCACCAAAGCTGCTCTGTCACTGCCCTCCTCAGCTGGGCAGGGGAGAGAAAATACAACGAAAGGCTCCTGGGTCGAGTTAAGGACAGGGGGAGATCACTCATTAATTACTGTCACGGGCAAAACACACTCGACTTGGGGAAATTAGTTTAATTTATTACCAATCAAATCAGAGTAGGATAATGAGAAATAAAACCAAATCTTGAAAACACCTTCCCCCTACCCCTCCCTTCTTCCCAGGCTTAACTTCTGATTTCTCTCCCTCCTCCCCCCCCCAGCAGTGCAGGGGAATGGGGAATGGGAGCTGGGGTCAGTTCATTACCCTCTGTCTCTGCCGTTCCTTCCTCCTCAGGG
>NW_009607048.1:300-591 GCF_000690535.1 Cariama cristata | reverse complement strand
GAGCTGGACCGCTGCGTGCCATCGTCCCCCCCCAGCCACTGCCCCGCTGCCCTTGGCCTTGGGGACACCCCTGTCCCACGCCGGGTGGGATGAGCATCCTCCTGGCAGATGGTGGCAAGGAATCGGCATGCCGGACAAGGTCACGTCTCATTAATAAAGACTAATTAAGAGGAAATCATCAAAAAGAGGGGATGGAGTCACGCTAAATAATCCATGCTGGTGCTGGCTGGTGATTAACTCCGTAGGGTTGCGGTGGCTCCCATGGCCGGTGCGGCACCGGGAGGAGGGGGT
>NW_009607048.1:0-234 GCF_000690535.1 Cariama cristata | reverse complement strand
AATATTGACAGCCGTACCTGCGGGGACAGCTCGGCCTTCCTCTGCCTTGCAAAATATAGATCGCACCGTTAATAATACATACATTTATTAAAATGAAACCACCGGCAGATATTACATCCAGCAGCACTAAATTATGGATAGACTTCATCCCCAACCTTTGTTTTTAATTAAAAAGCCCCTTTCAGTAATTCTATTAAAGCAGCAGCTTATGTTTTCTTGCTCTTCCCCTCTTTC
>NW_009607047.1:0-1638 GCF_000690535.1 Cariama cristata | reverse complement strand
ACCAAGCACAGGGAAATGGATTTCCCGAATCGGACAGGAATATTTATCACAGAAACCACATGTGGAATGTTTTCAGCAGAAGAAACTGCCCAAACCCACGTTTCTTTCGTTACTTCAAGGTACGTTAAGCATTGAATGACAATCCATCGCCTCTTGGGTTTGGTTTTTGTTTTTCCCATGGCATGGCAAGGTCTCCTCTGCAGGTCCCGGCAAACCTTCCCGCCGGCAAACCTTCCCAAGGGGGGCCAGCACGAAGCCCCCTTGTGCCGCTGAGGGCCGGAGGGCTCCATGGGCCCCCGCTCCCAGCTCTCTGCCCCGATTCCCCCTTCCCGCCGTTCTCCCTTCCTCGTCATGCCTGAGCCCAGGCAAAACCAATAACAGAAACCAGGACCCAACCGCCGCCTCCTGTCCTGTGATCAAAGCAGAGCTGCCAGGAGCAGGGACCACAACCACAGCTCAGGACCGAACTGTCTCTTTACAACTGTGATTTGAAACAAAAATCCTAAACTCTTGTCTTGATTTAATATCTCACAAGTCGGTACATTTTTCTGGGATTTCTTGCATACCTTCCTGCAGAGAAGGGAAACAGGTACTCCAGGCTCATTTTGACCTGTGTTCAGTTTCTGAGAGTGCCTCAATATGAATTATGTCCCTTGTGTTGATCTGCTTCCACCTGTGACCCGGCGGGATCTATTAGAGCTCACATTGCACCTTGTTCCCACCACCTGATGCGCTTTTCCAAAATGAAGGAATACAATTTACAGCGGCCGTGTGGACAGGAAAATGAGTGAATGGCGGCAAAGGCTGGTACCTCACTGGGAGGAGACTGGGAACCCAACGCAAGCGCCTGTATTTCCCATCTCGTGCTCCAGCCACGCTCTGCTTCGCTTCCTACGTGGTCCCTGAGCCTGCAGAAGAAGAAAAGGCCGTTCTGCTGCTTCCAGCTACGGGATGTGGTGCCTGGGTCCATGCAGAGAGGCGTAAATCTGCACGGTGCCTCGAGGACCTGCATCGCTGACTTCTCCAGTCCTGCCTCAAAATCCCGCAGGGACGGCGATGACATCGTTCTGCAGCTGGTGGACGCTGGGCTCTCCTCTGCAGCCCCGCGCAATGCCGGGTGCTCTCCCTCTCCAGCACAGGACCCAGCGGTCGATGCCGCCCAGGACCCAGCCCAGGGAGAGGGGATTCACCCTGTCCAAGAGGAATAATTGGGATGCAGCCGTGTAGGTAACGCTGGTCTGGTGCAGCAAACGGGCCAAGGGCACCAGGGGCTGGCAACCCCCCCGAGGGCGGGAACGTGCCCTGACACACACAGCGGATGCCTGTGTTGTTTTAGAAGAGGTATTTAAACATCCTCCAAAAAATCTGGGATAAAAAGCAGAGGCAGAAGAGGAATTCTGGAGAGACAAAGTCCCTCTGGGGAGGGCGTTTGAACCTGACCTTCCAGAGGCATTTAGGGAGCGAGCAGAGGGGACAGCACAGGGATATTGTTTTTCAATATGAGAGGCTTGGCAGCCCCAGGAAACATTTGAAATGGCAATGGGGTGACATTATCTCACCTTCCCAATGCACGCATGCACATGGCGACCTGGGAAATAGGAAAGAACTTACAGAGGGATTTCTGGGAGCCACGAGGCC
>NW_009607046.1:2177-4777 GCF_000690535.1 Cariama cristata | reverse complement strand
ATGATTTGTGCTACTGCTGAACGTCTCTCTGTTAAAAAGCGCCAATATCTCTCTTTGGGGCTGCTTGTGAGACCCAATCATCGTTTTTGCTTCCTTGAACAAATTATTTCTAAAAAGTTTGTGAGAAGTCATGCCTTCATAATGCCCCTAACCCCAATCCTTGTGAGTTACATTCCAAGTGGGCATCAAAAACTCATAACAAAGCAGAGGAAAAAAAAGAATAAAAAAAAAATAAAAAGCAAACTCAAAGCAGTGAGGATATGGAGCCTTTAAAAAAATAAAAATAAAATAAAAAGTCCAGTCAATCAAACCAGCCAGTAAGAGCAGCAATTTTTCAGTGGACATTGATATTAAACATGGACCACCCAGGCTTTTTCTGTCTCTCTCTCTCTCTCATTAGCACTGTAGTAAACCCCGATTAATTTGTTATGCATCTTTAAGAACTAGTTGATAAAAATTATGTCTTGTGAAATCGGCAAATAGTCTGCAAAGTGAAATAAGAACAGAAATTAATAGATTAAACTGAAAAGATAAGTCCCAGAAATTAAAAAAAAAAAAAAAAGACACAGAAAGGGAGGGATTGCAATTAAAAAAAAAAAAAAAAAGGCTATGTACTGAGTTATAAAGTCCTAGAGTTAAAAAATAACGTGAAGGAAGAAGATAGAGCAGTCGCCAAAGTGACCGCGTGTGTCGGGGCCGTCCCCGTGCTGACAGGAGGCAGCGGAGGATGCGGGAGAGGGCTCGGCCAGGGGACCCTGCCAGCAGCTCCGGCAGCCGGCGCACCCCGGTACAGAAATGGAAACGCAAACCAGTGGATTTGTGCCTCATTTCACGTGGATAACAGTAAATATCGATATGACAGTTCAAATCAGATGGGCATTCCATTTTATTTTTTCTTTTATTAAAAAGGTAGATAGGTAGTGTAACCCGCGGAGCAACCGGCTCTGCCACGGCACCCTCCGGGGACCACCCCGGCTCCAGCCCCCCTGCCAGTCCCATCTCCTGCAGCGCACGCACCGGGCAGGAGAACAGGTCTCAGGACACAACTGTAGTGTAGTAAAAGGCACTGCCAGGTCTCCCCTATAACGAACCACAGGAATACAGCTGTGCATTTATCTGTATTACCAGTACACTTACACCTACACATCGGTGCGGTTGCAACACCACCACTGTCTAGGCACCGTGGAGCCGGGAGGCAGATGAAGCTCTCAGGCACGCTGCCTGGGATGCTCCTGCAGAAACGGCCAAGCATTTGTCTTTTCGAATCATGACACTGAGCATTTGGGCACAACAACTTATTAAAAAGGCAAATTTCAGGTTTCTCTCCACCAGGTTCGCACATGCTCCTATCTCACACTCCAAGCTGCAGCTGTACCATGGGCCCCACGGGCACTTCTGCAAGCGTCAAAACACGCGAAGGGAGGGGTTGGGGGGGTTCGGGCTCTTTAGAGGAGGAGGAGGAGGACTACCTGCTGGAACCATGCTTATGCTATTCGTCCAGTGGCATCAAACGCCTTTCACCACGGGTGGTCGGTCAGGCTGCCTACCCGGTTCCTTCCCAGGGGTGTCCGGAGGAGGAGGGAGTGCTGGGCCAGCCCTGCTCAGACACGGCTCCCTTCAGCAGAGAGGGGCGAAAGGAGAGCGGGGAGAACCACGTAGGCAGCTGAGACGCAGCAGGACACAACCACGTGAATGGCACCTACTTCCACCGCTGCTCCCGTGGCAGGAGCGAGCAACGGATGCTGGCGCATCCCCTTCCTCAAATCCTGACCTGCTCCTGAAACGCTCCCTCGCACCCTGAGCTGTGCTCCCGTGGTACAGGGCTCTCTGTCCGCGCCCCCTCCAAACGCCTGGCTCCAGCGAGGGGGACGCTCCATCCCACGGATGGGCACCAAACACCCCGTGCCGTGTCTCCCGGTGCCCCACGCCGCTCTGACGGGTCGTGTTTCTAGAGACCGGAGTCCCAAGTCATCTGAGAAAACCCACCTAACGTCTCTATTCACTGTTCTGATTGCTGTTAAGGAATAAATTATCTGAGTGGGAGTGGAGCAAACGGGCAGAGCTTTAGGGCAGGGAAATCCAAGCAAGGCGACGGAGGACTCTGAGCCTCTCCCCTTCGCTGCCCTGCTCCTTGAAGGCACAACTGGTGCCCGCAGTCAGGGGCATCTCCTTTTTAGTGGTGACAATCCAATTCCATTTTCTTCTGCATATTCAATCTCTGCAAGAGACTGAAAACAACTAGCAAATAACTGGTAGGCCTGTTTTGAAAAACCAGGCCCTTGATAAAAACGTATATAACGAGGGCTAGAGTCAAACAGTACCTCTGCTGTCAGCTAGCAGACACGTTCATTTTAGACGTGCTTATAATTGGAAGTCATCTAAGCTCTGCTGATTTTCATCACTTAACTTATCAAAGGTGTCTCTCATTCAGCTGTCTTCATACGAATCAGCTGGTACAACGAACTGTGAGGACCCGGGAGGAAAGTGTGAGACAACACAAAACGCCTTCTGAAGCCTCCTCCTTATATTCAACTAACGGCCACAATCCTGCCAGTCTGGACCTTGCCCACCGGCTCCCAGGGGCGCGGCACCCCCCCGGG
>NW_009607046.1:1878-2166 GCF_000690535.1 Cariama cristata | reverse complement strand
GCAGCCGTGTCACCCGCTGCTGCCGGCCCTCCCTGCCCATCGTATGTTCATCTTACAGATGTAACAACACGGATGCTTCCAACGCAACGTTTCATCCTCATCACCTCGTGCCGAACACTAAGCCATATCTTTGCCCGTGTGCCGCAGGCAGAGCCGAGCATCCCTCCACACCCTCACCCATCCTAAAGGACCTTCCCGTGAGGGTGTTTGGTTTTCCTCCCCGCGGAGCTGCTGCCCTCCCGCACCCACCGTCGCTCACTACGGGGGGGTTGCGCTCGGTTTCTCAGC
>NW_009607046.1:1535-1787 GCF_000690535.1 Cariama cristata | reverse complement strand
CACGCTCATGAATTTAACGCTCGGCACACCGAGGATTCCTCACCGCGGTGTCCGGGTGGGCTTCAGCTGTTAGCAAGCCTTAAACACAGCAGTGCCGCTTAGCATGTCAGAGCTGCCTGGGAAACCCCAGGGCGAAAAGAAAGGAAACTCCATCCCGTGTGGTTTCAGCCCTGCCCGTGGGACATGCTGGAACGGGAAAGGGCTTTTCATGACCCCCGCCGCCAGCCTACCGCGCGGTGCAGCTGCCCTGGC
>NW_009607046.1:0-1383 GCF_000690535.1 Cariama cristata | reverse complement strand
CACTTGTAATGAATACACACTTACCGCAGGATCGTACGGGAACGTGCGTGCGCGTCTCTGTGTGCGTGTGTGTGTCTGTGTGTATCTCTACAATATATATGGAAGGAAAAACCCATCAAAGGGAGGGTAACAGCTCTTAAATTATCTCTGTTGCTTTATGTTTTAATTTAAGAAGTTTGTTTTCAAATAACCAGTACCAATTTACATGTTTGGAAAAATGTATTTAAAATATGTATATATAAATATATATTTGAAAATAGTAAAAAAAAATTGTTCCTGTGTGAGACGCTCCCTGCAGACTTCCCTGTCTCAGCTTGCAGCTATGGATTTAGAAAAAAGGAAAAAAAAAACAAAGAAGGAAAGAGGGGGGAAAAAGGTAAAACTGCAAATGAAATGTACGTACCTGGGAACTGATAGCTGTAACTGGGGGCAAATCCAGGATATCCTCGGCCATACGTTGCAACAAAATTCGGGTAACCTTGATCACAGAAATGTTTTTAAAAAAGAGAGAGAGAGAGAGAAGTTTGAAGATTAATGAAGGCTTTTTGTTTTTAAATACAATGCAAAATGACATGGAGGATGGGTGAGACCTGATTTTACGGAAGGTATTAAACCCCAAGATTTATTCTGCTCATGCAAAACTGCAGAAAGGTTTCATTATTATCTTGGATGGAAAGATCTAGAGCTGCCCGGCTCTCCTGCTCACTTCCCTGCCGGGCTTTGTGGGTGAGCCCTGTCACCCCGGTAATTAACATGCACTTTGGGATCTGAAGTCCAAGGACTGTGCATACTTGTTAGCTGGAAGAGTAAATGCCAAATGCTAAGGCTAAACACATAACACAGGTTTGCTCTGACATTTGGAGAGCTTACAATGAATGTACTTTGCTTCAGAGCTATTGACAGTTGGAGATTAAGGTAGTAGTAATGCTTTATCCCGGGAGTGTGAAGGACAACAGTTAACACATCAAAGAGTTAGAGGCAGCAACGGCAATGAGCCAGGGAGTCAAAGAGCTTTTAATTTTTCAGGAAAGTAAAACCCAGCTATGAGAACCACTTCCTACAGCAATTTCCGAGATACACGCAGAAACCCATCCGACCTCGGGTAGCTTTTGAAGTTTCACTATGAGAAAAACACCACTCGAGATCCCTTTGTTAATAAAGACGCCCAAGTAAAGGCATTAAGTGGCAACGCTGCCGGCTCCAACACTGCAGCTGGGAGAGAAAGGCGGCGGTGGCCGGAGGGCAGAGCCCTGGGAGGGCGGTGGGTGCGGGAGGCCCACCCGCGGGTCTCTGATGGGCAGGGGTACCGCCGGCGCTCGGCCAGCGGTGCCACCGCACGACACAGGGCAGGCCTTGCCAGGATCGCAGGCGGTTGATGCTGAC
>NW_009607045.1:0-423 GCF_000690535.1 Cariama cristata | reverse complement strand
CTAAAAACGATGTTGTTAAAACAAAAAGGAGAAACCATTGGAGATTCCCCACAGACACGTTTAGCAAAAGCACTATATGTGTTAAATCATCTGTCTTTTACCCCTCATACAGAGACACCAGCGATGCTTCGCCATTTTCAATCATTAGGGGAGATGTCACAGCAAACATTACGAGAGAAACATGTACCTATCATGGTGAAGTCCTTAACAGACGGTAAATGGGAAGGCCCGTTTACATTAATAACATGGGGAAGAGGATATGCTTGTGTTTTGACAGATCACGGCCCTGCTGGGTTCCGGCTCGGTGCGTACGACCAACGCTCACAAGACCAGTGTCAGACAAACAACAGACAACCGCAAAAGACCTTGAAGAGCCTGTTGAAGCATCAGAAGCCGTTTTGAGTAATAACACACTGTTTGATG
>NW_009607044.1:28848-32183 GCF_000690535.1 Cariama cristata | reverse complement strand
GCTGAGCAGTCAGAGGTGCTCCCCTAGCTCCGGCCTCAGGCTCTTCGTGCCTGCCCAGCCACCTTCTTGGTGTTTATTTTCTGCAGCAGGCTTGCCTTACGGGTTTGTTTCCTGGGATGGAGGTAGGGGTAGCCCTGCGGTGGGGTTTGGCCTGGCCTGGCTGTGGTGATCTGTGGTCTGGTCCCTTCCCAGTGCCTCTCCTTTCGGTTCTTGCTGGGGTTGGAAGGTCTGTGCAACTGGCGGTGTGGTGACGGCCTTCCCCATTGCTTTGTGGGGGTGTGAGGTTGTGCAGAGCAAGAAGGGTGGTGGTGTGAGCAGGCTGGGCTCAGAGGGAGTGAAGGCTGAGGTGGGAAGCAGTTGTAAGCTGCTTGGAAGTGGAGCGCAGAGCAGAGGTCCTGAAAGGATGATACTTGTGTGAGTTAGAGCCAGGTGAGTTCTGCCTGATGTCTGGCAGGTCACACTGCTTCCCCTAAATGAGGTTCTTCTCTGTGACTTGTGCTCTTAGATCCTAACACTGCTGCTAGCATTTTGCAACAACTTTAGACTTCCTTTTGTTGATGCGTACTATATTCCTGCTTGTTAGCCTGTGTGACAGGACTCTGTCTGCTCCATTCTACAACTTTATGTATAGCTTGTGACTTACTCCAGCAGAGAATGGGTAGATATATCTATCACAATTGATGTATTACAACTGGTGAAATCCCTCACCTGTCACTAACTTTTTTTTTAGAGAGGCATGTTAGCAGCAGCCTTATTGTCACAGTTGTGGCTGGAGGGATTGCATTCTGTAACTGCATTCTCATCCAGGTCTCTTGAGAGAATTTGCAACAGCTTCCTCTTGTTGATATATGACTGTCATTGGTGTGATAAGTACTAAAGATTCCTGTCTGCCTCTTACAGACTGCTGTTTGGCTTCCATAGCACTAGTGCTTCCTTCTGTAACAAATGTTTGTAGTTTATTAATCAGCTAACTGGTATGGTGTGTTCATCTTGCATGCCTTGTTTATCAATGGTTATCATGCTTAGCCATGTTCATGATATTGCTTAGGTGGACATGTTCTAGTCTTCACTGATATGGTGTTTGTAGGACATGCAGTTCAGCTGTTTGCATTTGTGATATCTCCTTTTCAGACCTTCTTCAATAACGTTTATTTCCTGTACAAGGAGTTTTATTATTGACAACTAGTCTTTGGTTGTTCTGTTGTTATCTTTGCTTGGTTAGTCTACTTCACCTTCTCTCCCAGATGCTTGCTTAGCTCTTACATCACAAGAGAAGTTTGAATAAATTCTCTTGTCTCTTCTTGGATCAGTGGTCATGCAGCCTTTCTTATTATTCTAGTGGTTGTTTATTTCAGTCTCAAAGTCAAGATTAAGAACAGGAAGGATATTAGAAAAGAACTAATGTTTGGGTGGCTCTATTCTCCTGTCTTATTCTTAAAAATAGTTGTATTTCAGCTTTTGCATGGGAGGTCCTCTGTATTACTGAGTGAATTAGCTGCGTAGAGGATGAGGCTGACCTAAGATTGTGCCAAACTGTCTTGTCTAGGGGTGGAAAAGATGTGGAGGCTGAGGATAAAACCTTCTGTCTTGCAAAACTGGTTCTGGAGAAGTTAAACTTAAAAATTAATTTGTTTTACTCTTCTTGTAAAAGCTGTATTTATCTATTCAGGGAATGAATAGCAGCTTAGGCTCTTAGTATTTCATAAAGCTGCATTATTAAACTTCTCATGTGAAAACCCAGAGATTAACATGCTGAAATAGTCACTGTTCTGGGATGTGGTACTGGGAAAGAAAGATGGCAGAACATCGTTTGTCCTTGACACAGACATATGGAGAGGTTATCCAAATCTAAGTTCCAGCTGTATTTTTAGATGTAACTTGATGTACTATAGAAAATGGTGGCTTTAGAGCAGTGATTGAAGCCTTCTGTACTTGTCACTTAACCTCACTCGATAATGGAAGTGTCCTGGGTGCTGCTGGATTTACATTGCCCTGTTACTCCCATTTTTTGCTCTGTATCTCTGGCCTCTTCATCCTTACTTTCATGCTGGCAGTGCCAGAACTTGGATTAAGTTAACAAAGAACAGGATTTAGCAAAGTCTCTAGTCAGTGTCTACGTGCTGGGGTCTTTGCTGCTTGTAGTTCCTGTTGAAAGGTGCAGACACCAGCCTGAAACTGGTGTTGTGGACTTCTCAGCAAAAGTGTAAATCATCATAGTTCTGGTATACTGAAGTCTTCATCTATGCTTTTGAGTTCCTCTGGAAGATTGTATTTCATGATGTTTTATAGCTCTGAATTGCTATTCTTGACTACTGTAGATCAGTTGAACTTCTGGGCAAGTGTTTGCCCTTCTTCAGCCTGAATAGCTTGTGAAGTCTAAGCTTATATGCAGTTAAAGTCTGATCAAACTCAGCTGATTGAGTTCAGTACTGAACAACTGATCTAATTTCAATGTGCAAAGGCAGTCTGTCCTTCTTATGGAGAAGCAAAGTCCCACTTGCCCAACATATGTGGGTGGTAATGGTACTAACCTAGTCAGGCAGATATCTTAGCCTCTCTAGCTCTAGGAAGGCTTGTGTGCCCAAGGGCTTGTCTTTTCTCCAGTTATATCAGTTGACTTGATAATAAAGGTTGTCTATGCCATCATCAAGCAGCAGTAATTCAAAATGCTTTGCGAAGCAGTTCTGTACAAACCAGGTGCTTGAAACATCTTTGTGCCTGTGCTCCGTTACAGGTAACAGCCGTGGAAGGAAGTGTCGTACTTTGCAATGTACAGCAGAGATTGGTGTCTCTCTAGATTGACCAAGAAGTGCCATTGCCTAGCACTTACTCTACTGTTGAGTAATACTTGAGTTTCTCACCATCATGGGTTCAGTCTGACTAAAATAAATGGCAGTGACAACTTCCTGTACTAATATGGGCCGAGCTCCTGCAAACAAAAAACCCTTCAGAAACTTCTGATATACTAGTTGCTAATAACTGAGCTACAACCCTATTTGGGGCATTGAGTGCTCAAACAGCGTAACACAGGCTCCTCGTGGAAAGGGTCAGCTAGGACAAGTGACTGCTAGTGAGGGGTTCGCTGTTCAACAATTTTTCCTGCTTCTAAACTTATTTATAATATCTTCAAAGATGCTTTTGCATAGAGATGCAGATTCCAGAAAGATTATGCTGAGGGTGGGTGCTCAAGCCTGGCTGTCCCTTAACTGGAGCACCCAGTTCTGTGAAGTACTGGCTGGGTGTATGAGATTATGAAAGATTGTTCTAAGTGAAATAAGCAGATGCACGGTCATTTACAATGAACATCCTTGTAAGAGACAAGGAGAAAATGTCCG
>NW_009607044.1:10857-28810 GCF_000690535.1 Cariama cristata | reverse complement strand
CAGGAGAGTAGGCAATGTAGCTCTTCAAACTTTGAGTTGCTGGTGACTGTTGTAATCAATTACAACAAATGTCTGTTTGTTTTAATTGGCATTCTGATAGAACTTGATTGTTCTGCAGTAGTAGTAGCTGTGTGGTGGTCAGGTCCTACTTTGTGTTAGGTTCTTTTGTCCTGAAATGTTGTTGCTTTATTTTTAATGTAATTATGTGAATTAAACTTCTCTAACGTGAGCCTTCTATCTGTCATGAACAGATTCTGAGGGAATGACTCTGCAAATCTTCCGTACTGCTGTGCAGCATCATCAGGGGGAGAAAAAAAAAATTCTAAGGTGTTGAAAGACCTCAGAGTGAAGTAGCTTCTCAGCTCTTGATCATGTTCAGATATAGGTATTTTCAGACTGTTTGAACTGGACTAGTCTTGAATAAACTTCTCTTAGCTGATCTTTCCCTGCTGTACAGCTGGTCTGGTGTGGAGCACGCTCCCCACTTACTTAGCTGTGCATGCTGTAGCTGAGCGAAGAGCTGTGATGTTTGCACTTTGGGCTGCTGCTCTGATATGTACATTTGAGCTCTGTGACAGTGTGGCGATGGAGTCTGAGGGTAAATGAGGCTTTACCACTATGATTCAAAATATAGTGTAGGACTAGGGCAGACTCCTTCAGGGGGGTTTAGTCTGTAATGCAGTTTGTATTAGCTCACTTAACTGTCTGTGACTTGATGCTAGTAGCATTCCCTCAACTATTGGACATGAATTGTTGGGTTCTCTGCAATGTGTTTATTCCACTTCTTCCCTTGAGCTTATTGCTGCCTGTTGACACAGGGTTATGTGACCTGTTAATGCTATAAGGCTGTGGAAAGGTGTTAGCCAGTATTTCTTCTCTCTCGGTACCTAAAAGTAAGCTTGACCTCTTCTACAAGGAGCTGAAGTTCTGCCCTTTAGTTCCACAACACGGTAGTTAAGGTGTGACAAAGTCCTAAGTCTCTGCTGTAGTCGAATAATTATGTTTGCTTAAATAACATGAGCCTTTCCTTTAAGATAAGATGCAAGTAATTGATTTCTATGGAGTCATCAGTCTTGTCTTAGTTTAATCTTGTACATCAGGTATGTGCAATAAAATGCAGTGTTTGTCAATCCATTTGTGACAAGCAGGAACCAGATAAGATGACATATGGGGAATCTACATAGCAACCACCTGCTTGGATAATATAGAAAAGCTGCCAGTCATGCAGTAGAATGATTTTCATGAGTTAAAATGATATTGTGAAGAAACAAAAGCAGTTCCTGTAGTTGGAAAGAAGTGAAATTCAAGGCTCCTTTGACTGTAGATTAGCCTTCTTGGGGAAGTGAAAGACCCAAAGAGTCTTTGACCCTGTTGGCTATAGAATTATTCTCAGGTGCTTTCTTAAGCAAGCTGCCTTGGCACATACACCCAGCCCTCTTAGGTGCTTGGCTTCTGCTCTGAAGGTATAGGACTTCTCAAAGTCAAAAAAGGAAAAAAGCTCAGTTAAAGGCACCTGTCTTTCTGGCTGTGCTGATGGTGCCTTGTGCTCTGAACTTTGTCCCTGTAACCTCACGGTACCTCTAAATTTAGTATTATGAGCCAAGCATTGTATCTGATGAAAAGGTCAAATTCCAGTGAAGGCATCAGCCAAGAAATTCTTGTTGGAACATGATGTAAACAGTACTTGCTGCTTTGTATACTCGCCAGCCAGCCAAATCATGGCCTGGGTGCTGGCTCTAGCACAAAGTGGAGGGATTTGCACCAAAGACTTCCATGTGCTGTCCAAGTAATGTTCTTTTAAGCATCCTTGTGATGGGACAGGCCAGTGTGCCCTCTTTATTTGGAGATAAGATCTGTCAGATGTTCGACAACAAAACTGTGGTGGGCTTTGCCAGACTCCTGATGGCTGTGGTGAGGACTGCACTTTAATCTCTCATAGCCACATCTAAACTTAAGCTTCAGTACTTGAAGGGCTCGGCTAATTCTTAATTATACCCTCTATGCTTTGAGGTCTTAGACTTAGTTGGCTCTTTTAAATGGCCAGAAGTACTGAACAATACATCAAGATGATCTCAGTGTTTGCTTCTGACGTGTTCTCTTCTGAGCTACCACTGAAAATGATAGAAGGTTCTGCGTGGGGTAAGCTTGGGCTGGTTAGTGCCAGTCTCAAGATAAGTGGTGTGATGCCTTGCTTTGTCTGCCTAAGCCGATGAGGCATAGTACTGGTGTGGCCCTAAAATACTTGTATCTTTCTAATTTTTTTGTGACTTTAAAGTAGCAGTTTAGGCTTGACACTTTTCCATAAAAGTGACAGAATCTTTTATACAAAAAGTGCTGGGTAAAAGACAGGATATGGGACTGCGCAATAAAGCTTGAGGTTTTCTTCATTATTCCCCTTGCACAGGTTCCTGTACTCGTGTAGCTTGTGTGACCTCAGACTGTCTTCCAGTGCTTTACAAAAACTTAGTCTGGCAACCTTTCCCATCAGGACACATTGCTTCAGAGTCTTTCCCAGGTATATATGTTCCCTATGTATGTTTTAATCTGGATAGTCTCTAAACATCTTCTTCTGCATTTAAACCATTGAAAGCTTATCAGTGTGACACACTTCTGTATGCTTCCTGGAGTGAGATTTGAATAATATACTGGCATAAAATTTGGCTTTGTTTAAAAACCTTTGTAGTGCTCTGACTTTCCACACTTGCCTTAATAAAGTTCCCTTCCCCATAATGTGATTCTAAATATCTTACCTGGTAGTGACAGGCCTGTAACTTCTGGTTTTGTGGTGTATATTTTGGAAGAGGCATTAGCTTTGGCTGATATTAAAGATGATTAGTTCCCTAAAGAACTAACTTGAGTGAAACAGCCTGCTTTCTTCTGCCTTCAAAGAAAGAGGAAAAAAAAAAATTTATTTCTGATCTGAATCTGCCTAGGCACAACTGTTTAAAGCAGGGTGTTTTTGCTTTCCTCTTGTCTAGCAAACTTGCTTTCAGAGTTTTATTCCACAAGCAGGCACTACAAATAAATGAAACCAGTCCAAGAAATGTCTGAGTTTGTTAACAAAGTCTGTGTGCTTAATCTATCTAGAAACAGCCTCTTTGGCTCTTCTGAATCTTAGAGGAAGAGAGGATATTGCAGTACTTGGTAGAAACTGTAAAAGGATAGGAAAGGGAATTTTTAAAGGCTTTCAGTGTTAGCTCGGCATGGTCCAGTGTTTTGGTGTCCAGCTGAGCTCTGAAAGCCACTAATGAACTAGAATGCTGACTGATGGGAGGGCATCTAAGAGGCTTTTGTATCAAACTGCCATTCCTGGAAATGGGATTCCTTCAAGATTCTTCAGTAATTGTAACGGAGCATAAAATATCTTGCTAGTGGAGCCTCTTTTAAAGAGGCTGCCTTTATTCTTGTTTGTTGGCAGTTCCATGCAGCTGCATCTTTGCTTTTAGCCCAAAGCATTTCGAAGGCTTCAGTGAAATGAATCTGCTAGGCTTTCAGTTGCTCATTAAAAGGCCTGAGGGAAGGACCCTATGGGAGTAGCTTCCTTTAATGTCTTTGCTTTTTTTTAGAGTTGGCTTTCCAGTATGCACAGTCAGGCTCAGCTTTGGCATGGGTGGAGGAGCTGTAATGCTTGGTAGTTACCAAATCCTGTCCATGCCCCGTTGAGTCACCCACTGAAGTGACTTCTGACCCTGGAAGAGTCTCCTCTCCCCAGGAAACCTGGAACAGAAATGTGTTCAGGTTTCAGATTTATTGTCAGTTGTGAATTCACTTACTGTACAAGTAAATATCTTGATGATGGCTTTCCCAAAGCCCAGTGTGTTTGAAAGGATACATAAGGAATTTGCTGTAGCTCTACTGGCTTTTGTTGTACTTGTTTCTATTCCTGTATGCAAAAGGGAGACAGGGTTTTTTCTCATTATACTTGTACAGGTGAGGTACACTCTGTTAACTGTAATGCTGAAGTGTTTACTGTAACATCCCTTTCAGCTTTCTATTCTGTGATGAAAGTGCAAATGAAAAGATTCCACAAATCCAGCACATGCTTTGCAGTGGTTGATTTTTTTTTTTTTAAAGTTAGTCCTCAGTCACAAATGGGACTTAATATTGCTTGAAAAGACTGTCAGTCTTTGGGGCTGTCATGCCTTTAAGTGATTTGAAAAAAAATAATTGTACACTTAAGGTGCTTCAGAGTAACATCCTTGGCCCCAAGAGCTTCAGCTTCTTTGTATTCCTCAATGTGGATCTCAAACCCTGTGATGGATGAAAAGACAGGCTTGATTGCTTCCAGTGATATACTTAACTGCCTCTTGCTAACTTTGTCTAGCCTGCTAAAAGTGAATCTAGTGTCTTATGTACAGGAAAGGCCAAATGTTTGCTTATACTAATGCTGACCCATTTAGAGGAGATTCTAGATTAAAATTTGACTGTTTGACTGGCTCAACACTCTGCTTATCTGTCCTTTTTCATAAACAGATAAGTTTATTGGGTCAATGCAAAAAGGGTTTAACAAAACAGAAGCAAGGTGACCTCATCCCTGCTTGTAAATAGGGAGACATTTGTCCGATGTGATTAGAGGCAGAGCTCTCAAATCCATTTCAGTAAGCTAAACCCTTAAAATTTTAGATCAGAGTGTTCTGGCTCAACCCCTGCAAATCTGCCCTGGCTGAGACCAGTTTGTTTAGGTCTTCAGAAATACCAGACTCTAAAGGATGTACCTGAAGTGCCACAGCTGCATCCATGGGGCATGGAGTTTACCACTGTAGTCTTCATGGACAAGATCCATTGCTTAATGACTGCAGACAGCTGTGCAACTGCAACAGCAGTGCCAACTTTGTTAGCTGTGCACAGACTGACCTGAGCTTTTAGGTAAGGATCCTGACAAATACATGAACCTCTAGCACGTTTGAGGTGTGTAAGTTCAGTAAATGTGTGTTTAGACTGTCTAAAATGGAAAAATACTAGTTTCCAAGTGTCAAAGTATAATCCTGTCTACCAACAGCTGATTTTTCTGAAAGTAACTCCAAGCTAGTATGCTTTTTTTTAAGGTAGCGACAGGCTAAAATGAGGTATAGAAGTATCAGAAGAGGTGTGGTGTGTTTGTAATCTGAAGATTATGTGGGAAAGAAGACTCTCGGGGAGATACGGCTTAGTTGGATCAGTTATATTGAGGCACTAATACAAAATGCTAATGACTAATCGTGCCCAGTTTTATTTCTAACAAATTCACTAATAACATGAAAACTATGGACAACAAACTAGCTTAAAATCCAGGTTGCAGGAAGGTCTTGGGTAACTTAAAAAATCAGTGTGTCTGCTAATTTTCGAAGTAAAACAATGAAAGGAAGGTACCAACAGAACTTCTGTGAGTTTCAGCTGGGAAAGGTTTACTTGAGTACCTGGTTGTCCTTGAATTCAGGAACTTGGTCTGCTCTTCTGCCAGTTGTACCTTCCCTGGAAAAGCCACTGCTGTAGTTTGCCTGTTGTCTCCTACGCAGTTGGCAGTAGTGTTGGTGAAAGTCTACTAAGTATGGAACACTGTAGCTGACCATTGTACTCAAACTCTTCTTTAAGACACATGATGGCAATGTAACCTTCTGATTAAAAGAATAAATTGCTTTTTGTAGCCCACTCATCTGTCCCTTCAACTGTGAAGCTCAGAATTAGAAAATAAAAGCCTCGGAGTTGCCCAATATTAAATGTCTCTGCTTTCCTCGCCCTCTCTTCTCCTGCAACGCAGATGGTTATAGTGGCAGAAACTTGCAGCTTTCCAGCATGCTGTTAATCAATAGCTGATGTCAGACTTGTTTTCTTCGAGGGATTTTGGTCTAGCTGCGTTGAGTACACAAAGTACTTCTGGGGTTTTGTCTTCCTGCTAGGAAGAAGAGTAAGGCTTTGGTATGGCCTATCCTCGTGGTGTGTTTTCTGAGTTGGAGGCAGCAACCGTGGTAGAGAGCAGATGGTTCTGAGCTTTTTCCAGGAAGGTCTGATTCCCCATTGGTTTGTTGTGCCTGTACAGAATCCAGTTCTAATTGTAAATAGCACTTATGCTTTTTACAGGCTGAAAGCTCTCTCTTTTATTGGCATCGTGAAATTCTTGTAACAAGCCTTGGTGCGTGTGCACTAGTGTTAATTAGGTGGCTGTATCTGAGCCTCCTGGTGGCTCTCACTGCCTTGTTGAAGTGTGATTATGTTGTAATGTCTCAAAAAGCAAGTGTGGGAACAAGCAGAGACTCTTTACAGGCTTCCATCTGTAGGAGTGAGCTGCTTTGCTAAGCCTGAGTAAAAGTAGCAGGAAACTTCTTTCATACTGGCTTCACACTTTGGTAACAGTGTAGATATTGCACAGAGTTGAGAAGAACAGTAGCCTGTTATTTCTAGCCTTCTAAATATGAAGGGAGTTGGGTAGCTTTTGTAACTGGGGACAATGTCACTGTCTTGCAAAGATGGTGACTGTGTGGTCTTCTGGAAGTTCATAGCTTGGCTTTCTTCTGAAGTTGCACTGGTTTTCATTATTGCTTTCCGTCTATCTCTGCTCATGAAGGTGTATTTGCATACTGCAGATGAATTAATACGCTGTAAGCAACTAATGTAGTCTGGAATCTGTCCACAGGCAAGAGATTTCTCATGCAGGTGGATCAGAGTTGAAGTGGTTATGGCTGAATACACAAATCAATTGCAGTGTCTGTGATGGGACCTTTGTATAAACTTGTGTTCTTCCTTTCCAGCTGAGAGATGCAGCCTTATCCGTAACAATCAATTTGTTTTTCCTCCCCTCACAGGCTAACTCCGGTAGTACGTGGATCCAGACGGCGAGGACTGGCGATTATCTCTAGTTTGAACAAAAAGTGAAATTGGTAAGACTTGACTTGTCAGTTGCTGCCTTACTTGGGTTACCCATGTGACTGAGGAAGGACCCAGGGAAAAACCTGCCCTTTCAACATAGATGAAATGTCCCTGTGATAACTGCAACCAGCTATTTGAACCATATGTTCAAAAGAAGCTGGATCAGTTTAAGAATTTGATTTCAAGCTGGACGGATATTGCTATATTGAAGAGGGTTTTTTTAATTCTCTCCCCTGCCTCACTTCCTTTACTCTGAATCCCTTAAAGACTAGGTATTAACCTAGTCTTCCTTCAACTGCAGAACTACAGTGAATTAAAAGAAATGCTAACTCGCTGGTACATAAAGTGTCCACCTTAAATGCATGCAGGAGTTAGTACCAGTATTCTCATGGACTCGCAAAATTCAGGCTGAGGAACTAACACAGTAGTTGTTTAAAGTTCTCCTTTTCAAGCCTGACTTGTACATCTGAGAAGAAACACACATCCAAAGCTGCTGATGTGCCTTTATAGCCTGGCTTTTCAATCAGTGTCTATTTGAGATGGATAGTCTTGTCCAAGATCCTGAAAGTGTTAACTGGCTGCACACTGTAGGGTTTGATACCTGAGATGCTCTTGCAATTCTAGTGCTGCACGGATTAGGAATATATCTCCTTCCCAACTGATCATCCAGTTCCTGTCTGTAGTGGTGGTCAGGGTGTTTACAGCAGTACAAAATAAACTTCTTTTCATCTTAAAAGTTGCTAGTCTGTGTTGATAATGCTAGGATTTTTGTAGCAGTGTTGACTGGCAAATTTAGTTGATTAGCACAATCTTATATTTAACGTGGCAATTGATATTCACATGCAACAGTATATTGCAAAAAGCTTTAATATTGTTTTTTTATCTCCAGGCTCAAAATGAGTGCAATGTTGGAAACCCCTGAGCTGCCGGCAGTGTTTGATGGGGTGAAGCTAGCTGCAGTTGCTGCTGTTCTGTATGTTATTGTTCGCTGCTTGAATTTAAAAAGCCCAACTGCCCCTCCTGAACTCGTTTACCAGGACTCTGCTTTGGCTCGCTTTCTACTCAAATCCTGCCCACTTCTGACCAAAGAGTAAGTAGTATATTTTTTCCATGTTGATCTGTGTTATAGGGAGAAGAGCAGCACTTAACCATTCTTCTGCCTAGTATGTTCCTTAAACCTGGGTGCAAATGAATGTCAGGGTATTCTCTTGATAAAATAAACCTGTTCCAAGTCAAGCATTTCGTTATCATTAGTGTGCCAGGTACCTGGGTTTAGGCCCAAGCCTTGTTGTGCAGGGCTCTCCAAGGATGTATAGAAAAAGTCATCCCTGCCCCTCTACGTAGTATCTGTATGTTGATATTGTGCTATACCAGCACTATATAGCCCCTTGTCTGTGGAAATGGGGGAGAGATGGATGCAGTCAGCACTTGTTCCTGTTTGTGTACTCCCCTTTCTATTAAGCAAGAAATCTGTTGGGGCTCACAGGAAGGAAACATTTTCATGGTGTGTCTGTGCACTTACAATGAACAGAGATGGCTATTAGTTTTAAAGTGCCTACTCTTATTTGAAGTGCTTTACGCGGATTGAAGACATGAAATTTATTACTGGGTAGAGCACATCATCGTAACTAGTTTAATAAAGTAATGACATACTGGCCAGCTCTAAGCCTGTTGAATCCACTTTCAAATTGACCTTACATCAACAGTGTATTTAAGTGGGCTGATCCTTGACCTTCCGTTCTAGGACCTCCAGAATCAGTGCAGCTCCCCTTACCTTCCCCAATAATATGAAGCATTTACTAGTTTCATGAGACTTTGGAGGGACAAGGACTTTGATTACAATATTTCTCTTCTGCAATCACTTTGAAAACTTCCAAGTCCTATTTAGAAACCCTAAATACATCAGTTATCTAGTCAGTGCTGAGTGCAGCTGCATGAACCTTCCTTTTGGATCTCAAAGGTCAAGCTGACTTAATGATAGTCATGCTAGGGGAGATGAGAGGCTTCTGGCAGTGCTGTGTTAGGTGCCTTGATTACATAAGGTGTAAGGTCTTAGGCCGTAGGATCTGTAAACTCTTAGAGGAAACAAAGCATTATCAGTTTTAAATCGGAGCCCAAAGAGGATTCTCTGAATTTGGTAGTAACATAAATGTGTGTTGAAGCTGAGCATTGAAATTGGATTCTTGACTATGTCTAGTGCCTGAACTGCAAAGCAGTTGCTTCCCTAAAAAATACACTAAGGAGGTTCTAGTTACTTGATACCTTAGACGCCTGTCATCTCAGTGTTGGCACTCCATATTGACACGTCCCTAGTCACTGACAGAGCAAGCATGAGACTGTGCTGATTATCAGTCTTGAGGCATGTTGGTATCAGGCTAATCTTTGGAAACAGATTGTAAGCTAATTCAGAGTCTGTTTTATTTTGGCTCTGTTCTTGTGGTACAAGCTCCTAGCACTACTGTATTAGAGCTACATTTTTGACTTCCACTCAGTTGGAGAACAAAGCATTCCCAAAGGAGTGAAGATGCAGAACATGTCTAAAAATTGCAATACATCTGTTGTGTGTTAATTGCAGGAGTGAAGAGCTTCTTGCAGAACCTAGTGTTGTATTAGTAGTGTGCAATCTCAGGTTGTTTGCTTTCTCTGGATCAGCTGAGCTCAGGCATACCCACTTCTCTGAAAACTGCAGCAGTGATTTCCAACACATGGTTCTTGGGCAGAACATTGTCTGAAAGACTTGCATGACCCCAGGAAACACACTCAGCTGAAGCAAAGTAGAACAAAATGTGTCAATAGGTAGTTGTTCAGTTGTTTTACATCTATACCTGTGTGAGGGAAGACTGGAATATGATTGCTGTCAGGGATTGAAAGGATTTACCGGAAAGGCAACTCTGTAAGATGATGTATATGTGATTTATTTTTTTCTCTATTAATGTTATCACAGACTTTTTTCAGTACAGAAACTTAAAAAAAAAATCAAAGAAATCCTGTCTTTAGGCATGAAAGTCACCTGGAGACTAAAGAGGAACAAATATATTTAAATTCCTGCAATTATGCATGAAATGGTTTACAGGACTAATTAGTAAAAAGCTATGTGAAAACAGCTTGTGCCATACTCCACTGAAAAATCTTGCAAGGCTTTGATTGCTTGCTAATTATTCAGAGTGTTAGGAAAGCTGATTAAGCAGCTCTTTTTAAATTCTGCCAAGAAAGCAAGAGAAGTAGCCCAACAATCTCTCCTGTTACATCAGTACTAGGTTTGTTGTAAGATCTGTTATAAGACCAGTTCTTCTGTACAGCTTTTCAGACCTGGTTTGTTCAGCTCTATTATGCTTAAAGGATGAAGGGATGAGGGTATTGCTGGAAAAAACAGGTTGGCAGGGAAAAAGCAGAAATAAGCAAAGTTATTCTATCTATGCAGCTGTTCAAAAATACTTGGAAAAAACACTTTTGGATTTTATTTCCTCTTCATGGCACCATCCTCATCTATGGACTTATTCAATACACTGTAACCACAGTGTCATTCAGTAAGCCAAGTGGTGGTGGATGAATAATTTAAGAGCTTTGGATAGTAAAACTGCCTGAAATGGCTGTGTGCCAGGTACCTTGTAATTGCAGATGTTAGTACTGTTTTTTACAGTTCTCTCAACTGCTGGAACCTTTCTACAGATCTATCGAACACTGGTAAGCAAGAGACTCTGTCTTCCTAAAGCTCATGTTTTCTTACCTCTTTATTTCCCTTCCTCTACCCCTGTGCAGCTCTGTACTTTGGCTTACGGAGTGGAGTAGCATAGTCAGACCCTTTTTTATTCAAAGAACTGCTTCCTGCATGGAAGCTCTTGCAAATCAGCACAGCTATTGGCGCCCTCGAGCACTTGGGCCTAACCCCTGCCTGCAGCTGTCGTCTTTTCCTGTCTTTCAAATTGGTACAGAAAGTCTGCCATTTGCTCTCTTATTCCTGAAGAAATGCAGCATTGGCTCCTTGATTCATGGGGACAAATTTGGCCAGTGCTTGCTGTACTGGGCTAGATAGTTGTTTTTTTTTTTTGGCTGTTTCCCATTTATTCTACCGTCAAGGGTGTGTGTGTATTCCTGTAGAGGTGTGGCACAAGTGTCATCGAAAATAGTTATCCTTGCTGTCTGTACACTTTTATCACTAGTAAAGGCAAGCTCCTCAAAGATGAGGCAAATAACTGTCAAGGCTGTTAGTAAACACTGTCAAAAATCCGGCCTAGATCCTTCTTATGCTTTGTTTGCACAGTAACCTATACTGGATAACCAGGCTGCCTGGTACCAGAAGACTCTTTTGCACTGTCACTGCTTTTCTTCTAGATGCAAGGAGACAAGTAGTCAGAAAAGCTGTCTTCAAGCTTTTCAATGTTCTTTTCTTCTATCTAATAGCAAACAGTGTTTGATTCCTGTCAACCTGTTAGTGTTTTACTCTGGGAGGAACATTTCCAGCAGAATAATGAACTAGAAGAACAGTGTAACTCCTGAAGCTTTGGAGGAGAACATGTTGAGCGGTAGAGAAGAGTGGCAGCTCCCTGTTGGTAAGCTGAAGCATTGACCTTGGGAAGAGAAGCAGCCAGGGAGGGTCCGAGTCCTTGCTAGGTGCTCTGCTGTGGCATTGGTGTCAGCCTTGTGTTCTCCAGCTCTCATCAGCCAGGAAGGTGTGCTGTACTACTTGTGTTTTGGCTTCTTGTAGTCACTGAAGGTTGAGGAGGGGTGTGACGGGCACTTTACTAAATAAAAGCTGCCTAAATTGGGAAGGAGGTGGTTTAACCAAGCAGGTGAGTCTGACTTTAAAGAGTTCTGACTTTGTACAGTTTCTATGGGCAGCAAACACTTCTGCTTCACTTATATTAGTTTCTTTTTCAGAGGCTCAGGGGACATGAAAGCTCTGTAAGCTGCTTTAAATTTTTGCTGTTAGATATTTGCTGTGTCTTCATCGCATTAAACAGTTTAGCTGAGCTGATGCAGAAAAAGCTACTTTCTACATATTTGGGAGGAAGGGGGTTGAACCCTGCGGACTTCTAGATGAGCTTTCTTGATTAGAATTCAAATTGCATTCCCTAGCATCAAATAATGGACAAGGTTCAAACAAGGTTTGATTTGTAAAGCATACTTTAAAAACCTCCAAACTGCTCTGTAAGGGGGGGTGGGGGAATAACCTGTCACCTGTTGTAATGCAGGTGGCAGTTCTCAGGGTGTCCCTTGACATGGACAAATTGTAGTCTGCTTTCTTGCCATCAGTATCCAATGTACTACAGCACATCAAAAGTGCTGTAAGAGTTAATGTTTAAAGTGTTAATCTCCTCAAATGAAATGAAGTAATGCTCCAGAAATAAGCCTGTTGCTGAACTTCCACTTCAGATCTTTGAGGACCTAAATGCTGATGCTTGCTAATAAAAATAGCACAGTTTTTATGTGCTTTGTGTGAGCTGCTTATACAGCTGCTGCTTTCCTAAATTCCTGCACGCTGGGTGATGTACGTGCTCTAAAACTATAATCTGCTGCCTGAGAGCCACTAAAACTTAATCTATGATCACATGTTGGAATTGTTTTTAATATTACAATGCTAGGAGAATGTTTGTGAAACAGCTAGGAATTCTTTTGCTCTTGGGCACTGTTGTGGACAGCCACCTTTAAAGATGTGGAGCTGTACTGCACTGCTAAAAATGCAGCATTTAGAGCTAAAACATAAGCATTTGTGAGCAGATTTATGTAACTGGCTGTGAATTCACTTAGCCAGTTAAGACTGATGAACTCTGTACTTGTGCCATATAAGTCAACTTCCGTAATAAGTAACTGGCATCCCCAGACCTGTTCTTCTGTGTGCCTTCTGTTGCAGAATCCTGTTGCTGGAAGTTAAAGGAGTGGCTACTGGAAGCCATAACTAACTGCCTCAGATGTTTGTCTTTACTCAGAGGGCCTGATGTCTATTGCAACTGACCAAATCAAAACAGGAAAAATGAGTCAGTCTGGAGTAAACTGGGAAGCCATTTTTGTTTCACAAAAACTGAGATTTTTGTTTCCACTACAACACAACTTTGGATCTCCTATGTTATCAGTCCTTGCTTGTCTCTGCTATTGTGGTACATCATCCTCATCCTTGCGTGGGCATGTATATACATACCTCTTTGGCAAGAGATCTTCCTGACTGCTCTTCACCACCCAGCTGGCTGCTCAGCTCCTGTCATCTGTAAACCACTACAGCAGAACAGTGGAAATGCTGCTTATAAACACAATGTCTGTGCCTGGGCTCTTGTACATCTGTAAGCAGCTTCACTGAAACAGGGCATACAGAGAAATATGTAGTGAATCATCTCCATACAGTGAAATTTGCTGTGCTGGGATAATCTCTACAGTATGCTGCTTTTCAAAACTGCTTTGGTTTATAGCAGGCGTTATAGAGAAGTTGAAGTCTATTATGTCGTTGAACACTTTCCCTGTTTCTGATTAATATGAATGCCAGAGGGAAGCCACGTGCTTTTATGGGTGAGAGGTCCTTGTTTGGAAGACAGGGTTAAATTTAGCAGTAGTGATAATTTTAGCATAAAATCTAAAGGGCAATGCTTGAATGCTCCTTAAGGTGAATACTACTTAGTTGCTCAGTCTGCATGATATGTACCTTGTGTTTGCATGTGTTGCACCCTGCTGAGCTTGTTTTGTTAACATAAACTGTAAGAAAAGCACCCTCACTACGTGCTCTTCTGCCTACAGGATGATTGTTTCAGAGGAACATCTCTTTTCAGCTGTTTGCCATGAGGAACGTTGGCTTCACTACAAAACAATCTGTGCTGACTATTGCTATCAGCACTGGATAGTTAGGTTTTTTTGAGCCAGGCTGAGTATGAAAATGTCTCTGGAACTGATTTTCGTATAAGCTAAATTTTATTTAAGCCTATTATCTGATCTACACTTTCAGAGGGCGAAGACTCTTGCACAATTCCTGGCAAGCTTTGTTCCCTCACCAGTGTGGTATCGTGCACCTTCATGACTGAAGAGCTGTTTCTATGCTCTCGTCTTTTGAATGGCTTTAGTAAAAGCAAGCTGAAAGTCCACACAAACTCTGGATAAAAAGATGTCCTGACTTTCGGTCCTGTACCATCTTGCACTGTTATGCTCAGTACTTGATCTTGGAAGTTCTTGTAGACTTTGTCTCACTGGAAGATGTAGACAGAAGTCACTTATAGGAAGACTTTCAAAAACAGATTTGTCTGTTGCAGATCAACAGAAATGGTCTGACAGACAGATCATGTGCCCGATTCTGCTATGGATTGTAAGGATGCTTTGCAAAGTCAAACCTGCTCCTCAACTGAGGACAGCTTTTACTGGAATGCAATGATATAGAGGGAACACTTTGTTACTGTCAAGGCTTTATAGGGTTTTGTAGTAGGTTAGATTGGCAACTTGTCTTGGTAAATGAAAGTCTAATATTTTTAATAGCTGCTTGCTTTTGCATCAATCTGATAAGGTGAGTTTTAATCTGTCTTAGTTTTTCACTGATTATGCAAGATCTGTATAATCTGGGAAACTTCTTTCCCCCTCCCTGTTGAAGTCTTGTGGTGTTCAGTCTCCTGGAGCCTGGATACTCCAGGGATTTTAGGATATCTATCTTGCTGCAAGCTCATTGCTGAAGGACAGTAGTAAAAGATAGGAGAGATAACAAGCTGCTGCTCTAGCACTTGCATGTACTTCAGAGCTTTAACTGCTTTATTTTTAAGTGCAAACTGCAGAAATATACTTAACATGCTTAAGTATGATTAAGTGGTAGTAACAAATCTCTGCATCAGAGTACTGTCCTATGTACATTACTCACACTGGAACTTGACCTTTGAATACTTATCTAGAAGAGTGTAGTTACACGCAGAGTGACTAACACTAACACATCTTTACTGCAGGCAGTGTGATGCTGACACAACAGACTGGAGTTAATATAAAAGATAAGCTGAGCATTTTACTTGCTTGGGCCATAGGATGCTCAAACACTAGCTTGTGCACTCTAAAGCGAGCAAGCAGTGAAGACGCTCTTATCCATAGAGCTTCACACAGCTTTGAGGGAAATGTGGAATGCAGAGGTGTCATTTATCCATTGTTATGGATGGAGTCACAGGGATTTCTGCCTTGGTTTTAGTCTTTCCTTTAACGAAGAACATATCAATGAAACCGCATGTGCTGTTTGCCTATGTAAAAGCAGTGTAAAGGCTTGATTTAGTGAAGATCAGTACTTCAGGGAACTTCCAGTTGGGTTATTTGAAGGCAGGTTTGGGTTGGTGTTTTTCCCCCAAAGAAACCAACTGTGACCTAAGGAAGCAGGCTGTGGTAAGTAGAACACTCGTGGTAAACAGTATGCTTGAAGCCATTTGTCTTCATTTAAACTCTGGCAGTAGTGGTGAGGCTTTGAAGACTCTTCTAATTTCCTTTCTAACAACATCCTGTGGTATGTGCTGCTGCATCTGTTCCACTGGATGACTTGCTTAAGACTGGAAACTGAGCTGTGGGTAAACATGAGGAAAGGATTGGTGCTTGCAGAGATTCTTGATTTTTTTTTTTATTTTTTTTATCAAGATGGTAGCACTAATCAGTCATAGCTGTATAATTTAGCCACTGTAGCTGAAGATACTGCTTTCCTGTTAGCCCTATGTGGTAAGACTTGAGTTTTACCTGGGATAACTTTTCATTTGAAAAGCACTGTATAGAAGCCGAATCACCAAAACTTTCCAATGCATGTGCTTAATCTAAGATTAGAAACCATGCAACGATGTTGACAACTTGAATCTCTTCTAAAAGAGCTGCAAATTCTTATTATAGATTGTATTTGACAGCTCTCCTCAAAAGCTGCTACCAAAACCCATCTGCAAAGGACTTCAGTGAAAGAAGACAAAAAGCCAGTCAAGCACTGTCTAGTGTGGGGTGTGGCTACTGACCTGAACTGGTTGTAAAGTAAATGACTGGGGTGAAGCTAGCTGCTTTTTCTTCTGCTAGAAGAGCAGTGTCTCTTCCATCTGACACAGTAGTTGCTGTTCAAAACCCTCTGCAGTGAGCTGTATGTGACTTGAGCAGAACCATCTGTAGTTCTTCCTGTGGAGCCTTGTTTATATTGACTGCACTATCCCAGTGGATATCTACTTTGAATCATGAGAAAGTAGCCACTGACTACTTTCCATCTCAACCAGCAATTGCAGAGGATGAGCTTGTACCCATCATTGCTGAGAATCTCTGCATGGCTGGCATGCTGCACATTGCACCTGGCCAGACCTTCCTGCAGTGCATATCTCCCAGTGCAGAGATGCTGGGCTGATAAAAGATAAACAGTGCTGCTGGCCTCACATAAATTCTTTGAAAAGCTTTATAGTTGAGTGATCAAATCCAAGATGCGCTGAGGGCTAATTTACAAGGTTACAAGCATCAGTTGGCAGCTTTTGCAGCCTTTATTGAAGGCATATCTCCTTCTACAGCAATCTGTTTTGGGTCTCTCTGGGAAGTGCACTTGCAAAAACAGAGTGAAACTGTATAATGAACTGCTGTGCTGCTTTGACTGTAAGAAGTCTCCCTCGTAGATGAGGGAAGAGAACAGGAAGAAAGAGCACACTGCTGCTATTGCCTTGCTAAACAAGCCTGGATAGTTCTTATTTTCATAGGAAGTCTTTTTTTTTTTTTGAGGAGTGTGTAGGGGGAACAGGGAGTTGTGGATATAATGCGTAAGAGCTTGTATGGGGAAGAAGGTCCAGCTGTGTGAGTAGGCAGTGCCAGAACACAAAGGCAAGATTTCTGTAACATGGTAGTGGATTATGGGCTTAAGTAGTAAATCTGGGTCCTGAGCTGCCTAGTTCTCTGAACAGAGATTTCTGCTTCATGTGGTCTCAAGAAGTCAAAGGGAATAATTGCAGGAAGCCCTAAAAAAACACAACGAGAGGGAGCTGCTAATCTCTCAGGAACCAAGGTGGTGTCAGCAGCTCTCAAGCTTCTTCTGGATACCCTGTAGGAGAGACCACAGTTCCTTAATTGGAAGCCTGTCCCCTGGGACTGCTGTTCTCTGAAACAAATAATTCCTGCTTTTCTCGAGAGCTGATGTAACTATTTTTCAAGGCATCGGCTCAGTTTGTCCTTTGGGAAGTGGCCAGGTGACTACCCTACCACCACCATATGGGCAACAGTATGTTTCCTGCTAAACCACTTGCAGTGGTGCTTGTACTTAAAAAAAAAAAAAAACCAAAAACCAAAAAAAAACCCGCCACCACAAACAAACAAAAAAACCAAACTGATAACTAAACCTCTAATGCCTTCTAGCTAGTAGCTGTGTTTCCCTCATGTCTTTTTTTGAGGACCAGTAAGCCAGGAAAAGAAAGACAATCTGCTTTGTCACCTAGCTTTAATATGCCCTTGATAAACAAACATAATTGGTAAGCTCCCCCCTCTTATGTTGAAAGAGATTTATTATTCAGTGGAGTTTGGCCAATTCTGACAGATCCTTTTAAAACTATTGCAGCTTCAGCTAACTGCTCGAGAGGCCAAATCGCCCTGTACTGTGTTCTTTGCTTAACTGAGAAAAGCAGTTCTGTGTAAAATTATCTCAACCAGCAAGTCTTGGGGCTTTCGGTCTTCTAGAACTTGCTGTGAATCCTGTCATTTCTGCTGCTGGCTTGTACAGCCAAGCACTTAGACAAGTTCATGCGGCTCAACCCAGCAGGCTTCAGTGTTTCAATTAAAACAGATTTACAACATTTTGCAGGTTCTGGAGGTCAGTTTGGTTGGCTAGCAACATGCTGTCCCAATCTCACTGAGGCACGAGGCCTCTGTGTTTGGTGAGAAGCATTTGTGCATGTAACATTTCAATATAGAGGAATGTCTGGTTTTTGGCTTGTACTACTGCTATTGGTGTTGATTTGTCAGTGTTGAGAGCGTATCAGTCTCTCCCCTTGTGTAAGGCTGCAAAGATCAGTGTTGCCAGTTCAGTCATAGCAAAAACAATTTCATATTTGTTACTATATTTGGTAGCGAGGGGGAGATTTTTTCTATGGGAGTGCTTATCTGTTCTCAAGGGCTTGTTAACACAGCAAGGGTAAGGAATTAAATTACTGCCTTTTTCAGGTACATTCCACCCCTG
>NW_009607044.1:0-10826 GCF_000690535.1 Cariama cristata | reverse complement strand
AGGTGGACATATCCAGACTGCCCTTTACGGAAAAATGGGGAGAGTGAGATCACCACATCCATATGGACTTCGCAAGTACCTCACGATGCCAGATGGAGCAACAGCCACCTTTGATCTCTTTGAGCCGCAGTCTGAGCATTGCATTGGAGGTCAGTCAAACGGCTGCTGGCTGCATCTAGCTGCTAACCTTGGTTGTGTGCTCTGTGGGATGGATGAGGACACTGCTACTTGAATTATCAGAAAGGATAGGTGTTAAATCTGGTGATGGAAGGGGGCTGCTAAGCAATACTAGCCAATGTGTGGAGGCTATAAGGCCATCTTGCTGTATGTATGCGTATCTCGGACAGCAGGAGAGACCCTACTAGACTAGTTAACTGTTTGTGGCAAGGAATGGGGAGTTAAGGAACAGAATAAATATTCCATAGCCTGTGCCTCAAGTGAGAGGATGGCAGAGAGAATCTAGTGGTAAGCCTTGTTTGGAGTGCCTTCTGCTTATTAAGGCTGTGGGATCACAGAACAGAGGCTAGCTGCATGAGGTTCTTCATAGCCTGGTGTGTATGGAAAGGAAACTAGACTTTATCTCCCCCTTATAAACAGGTTCTTGGTAGTCTTTACTAACAATAGGTGTTTAAAGATCTGCATAAAAACAAACTACATGTGCACAGGATATGAAGGAGTCCAGACATGAAGGGAACTCCATGCAAAAGCAGAAATTAAGGTGATTCCTTACAACACTATGTATATTCGGAATGAATGTCAGCTTTCAAACTCACTGTTACTAGTAATAACAGCAACACTTAAAACTGAGTTACTGTGGCTTGACTTCAGAAGTACAATTTACCCCTGCAGTAACCGATTTCATTGTAAGCCCGTGACTCCCCATTTGGCCTTCAGAAAAAGCGGGTTTCTCTTCTTGTCTGTCAGTGTTGAGATCCTCATGGTGTAATGCTGCACTAGAACAGTTACTGTTACCCTTATCACTGGAGACAATCTAAGCAGTGCTTTCCTAATGGGGCAGAAATTCAGTGGCTACAGCTGCTAATGTTGGTGCTTTACATGTAAGAGTCTGATAGCTAATTTGAAGTGCATGTGCTAATCCTGAATGTAATTTACTGTGCTTGCTTGAATTACGATGATTACTTTCTTAGTTGATGAAATGATATCTTGTTAAACTAGTGGACAGTGTTAGCAGATCAAATATCATTAGATTAGCCGCGAAGCAGATGATGGCCAATGTCAGCTGATCAGAAAGTCTGTGCTTAGCAAAGCTTCATTTTGAAGATCTGTGTTACACCCAGCTCTGGAAGTGAAATTGGAGAAAAATAGCATAGCCAGTCTACTTGGTGCATGAACGAGCAGTGGACTCCAGAGCTTCCACCCACTTAGCAGTCACAACAGGCTGTCAGAAGGCAGAACATGTGTAATGTCAAAAACATCCTTCAAAGGGAAGAATTTGCTCTTGGTCTCTAGGCAGTGCCTGTAGAACTGTTTGGGCATTGTTCCCTGAAGTTAGAAAACTGTTCATCTCCTGTAATACAAATTACTTTTTCACATCTGTAGCGCTAGAGCTGCTAGTCTCCTTGTCCCATACTAGATTTTTGGCAGACTAGTAGGATTTTTAGCTTGCTTCTGGTAGATGGTTTCCCACGGATCTGAAATGGAAACCTTCTGAATCTCGTAATTTGCATGAAGTGACATTTACTTAACTTCCCTTTCTTTCTGTGCACAGAGGATGTCACGATGGTAATCTGCCCTGGGATTGCTAACCACAGTGAAAAGCAGTATATCCGCACTTTTGTTGACTATGCGCAAAAAAATGGGTACAGATGTGCTGTCCTGAATCACTTGGGAGCCTTACCGAATATTGAGCTCACTTCTCCACGAATGTTCACATACGGTAGGTACTTTATGGCGGCTGGGGACTGGTTTTCAAGCTTGTGGAATTTCTAGGGCTTGATGAGCCTCCTTCAGCATAACACAACTGCTGTACCTGAATGAGGATAATTTTGTACTGTTTCTTAGGAACTAAACTGAACTTACATGTGAGGAAGAGGGGAGGCTTATACTGGGATTCACTCTTCCTTGTCTCTTCTCCCATCTCTTAAATATGTAGCCTAATCAAGGAGGCAGTTTTTTGGAAAGAAAACTTTTGGAAAAAACCACTTGTGACTACTAAGAACCCGCTCAAATGATTTTAGAGATGCTGAAATGTCAGTTTAGTAGAATGTGAAACAGACCTGCCTTTAAAGGATAAGCACTACTTCTGAGGCTTTGTAAAATGTAATATGAGAGGAGTTTGTACCAGCCTATCCAGGAAGTACATTTCTGTCCTAGAAGGGTCACATGAGGATTGGTCCCTGGATGTAACAAATGTCAAGGAACAGCAACAAGTCTACAGTATGACAGTAAG
Source organism: Cariama cristata (assembly GCF_000690535.1). NCBI lineage: Eukaryota > Metazoa > Chordata > Aves > Cariamiformes > Cariamidae > Cariama > Cariama cristata. The sequence continues at coordinate 8,416 of NW_009607044.1, read as the reverse complement.
GCTACAGAAGTGGTAGTGCCTGACTGCCATGATTCGGGGCTTTCACCTTGAGTATAAGGAAATTTTTCTTAACCTAGAAATTAAAAGGAATAAAGGATTTGGAACTGTGTTAAGGGTTATTCCAGCTATTCTTAACTGTCCTGCTAGTGAGTAACACAATCTTTGTAGAACATGGCCTTCTTGCCTGTCACCTGATCTGCTTGTTCTTCAGTTCCCTTGAGCCCTCATGTCTCTCTTAATGTAGCTAGAGATGTTTGCAGTAATGTCAGGAGTCAATTGCTGGTTTAGCAGACTGGTGTTAGGTTTCTCTTTCTTTTTTTTAAAGGTAACTAAGGTACTTAATGCTAAGAGTTTGGATTAACAGTTTGAATGTTTGTCTTGAACAGTTGAATTGCCAAAATAAAAATATTGTGCTTTGAGATTCTGAATCTGGGAGGAGAATAGGCTGTAATGCTTTTTTGCTTTATAGTTATTAAATCTACTCCTTGGTGGTAAACATTTCAGGAATACCAAGTACCTCAATTTGTACTGAGGGTATAGGCTATTAATGGCTTCAAGCCTACCATGTCTTGGGAATTAAGCTTGGCCTCCTTAAAGCATTTGCTTTTTTGATAAAAGTTGGGAGCTTTCTTCCATGGAGCTTTGCTTTAGACCTTAGGGAGTTGTTCTGTGGTGCATCTCTTGAGACATACCTTTCTGAGTGTTTTATAGCCTTGGAAAGGGCAAGGAATGCCTAGCACTTCCTTTGAGTAAGACAGTAAATCACTTGGCAGAGTTACTTGTTAAGTGGAGTGCCAGCAAGACCATGAGCAGACTTTACTCTGCCTCCAACCCAAATATCCTGGCGTCCTTCCAGCTTTTGTTGGATTCCTGGCATATTTGTTGAGGAGCAAGTAGCCTAAATTTGGGATTTTTCTGAATCCTCCAGCCTTTACATCAAGCTTGACCTGTTGCTATTCTAGTTTTGAATTTCTGAAATAATTACTAGCTGCCCTCAAATCATGAAGGACAAACACTAACATATTTTGCCTCCTGGCTTCTAGAGGAAACTAGAGCAATGCAGCATTTGTCATCTTGAGAAAAATTGCTCATTGAGAATGTTCACAAGGAAGTCCCCAAGCACTGCTGAAACACTCAGCCAAAAGCTTGCTGTTTCACTGAAGTAAACACAAACCTTGGTACTCAGAGTCTGCTCTAGAGCTGGCTAAAACCTGAGTCTGATAACTAGCAAGGATGCTACAGTTGGGGTGGGGGCACACTGGAGCAGTGTTAGGTTAGCACAGGATAGAATCCCAAGTATTAGAATTTATCTCCCTGGACAAGTTGCACAGGATAAAGCTGAGTTTCTGATTCTGTGCAGGAATAAACAGCTGGAGCTTTATTTCTGTTCATGTGATGCCTCCTGTGTAGTTTGCAGTCTTAAATCCAATGCAAAGGTTAACAAAGTGCATAGACAGTTGATACCAGTGTACTAATGCCATCAGTTTTGTAGCTGCTTCTCTTCATGTTTCCTTTTCCCAAACTCAAAGGCAGGAGAAATAGCTGTAGGTACCCACGTGTTGCATGTGTGGAGGCCTTCAAGTCTGTCAAACAATCCGAGGACCCCAGAACTGCCAGAAACTGGACACCTTGGTGCCTGCGGCCTGTGAGATGCAAATGGGCATTAGCTGAGAGCAGAAGAGATCTGTAGAGGCACTTGCCTCCTCTCTTGAAGAGGGGATACCCATGTCTTCTACAAAGCTGTAGTATCTTTACCTCTTCAGTGGTTAAAAAGAGCTAGCTGCCTCTGCTTAAACCCTTCCCTCTGATGCCAGAGAGCACCTGCTTAGTCAGGCTCTGCAACAGTCCACGGAGAGCTCTGTCCTGACAAGCTAACTCTGCGTTTCCATCCCCTCCCCGCATCAGCATGGACTTAAGGATCCATGGCAGCCTTGCTAAAAGCAAAGGAGGAAGCTGCTTTCCAGACACCCCACTTAAGTTAGAAGTGGCAAACTGCCTCAGGAAGGTAATGACGTGCACTGTTCTTAGATAGTAATGTCAAGCCCAGGGTTGTTGGACTCTGCTTTTTAAGCTGCTTTAGAAAGGAAAATTCTTGATTGTCAGATTAGCTGTTGCTATGATTTTTAAGCAAGTCAATTTCATCTTTGGCACTCTGTCAGAACTAAGCATGAGCTAAGGTCCACAGGACTCGTAAAACAGATACATGAACACATGTGTGAATCAGAGCTCTTCTGACTTTTCAATAACCTTAAGGTCTTAAGGGTAAGAAGCTGAACTTAAAGCACACAAGTGAAGTTTGAAGTGGGAATCTAGGTATGTTAGAAGATGATTCTTGACTTTGTCCTTATTTTTTAGGATGCACCTGGGAATTTGGTGCCATGGTTAATTACATCAAGAAGACCTATCCTCAGACCCAGCTGGTTGTCGTGGGCTTCAGTCTGGGTGGAAACATAGTGTGCAAGTACCTGGGAGAGAGCCAGGCCAACCAGGAGCGAGTCCTGTGCTGCGTCAGCGTGTGCCAGGGGTACAGTGCACTCAGGTAGGTCTAGAGACTTCTCTGTGCTGGTCTCTTCTTGGGGAGCAGGAAAGGGCAGACCTTTGGCAGGGTGTGTGTGGAAGGGCAAGGTGAAGTGTGATCTTTCTCTTGCACTGAACTGCTCTAACACTGCAGTGAGCAGGATGCCACCCACCTGAAGGAACAGCCAAAGCTTTGTTGATTTGGAAGCACAAATAAGCTTTCTGTCAACAATGCAAATAAGTTTTCGGTGCCTGGCCAGGTACATGCTGGCACCTCCTGGTCTGTACGTGTGAGCTGGCTTAACTCTGTCATTGCTAGAGTGTCCTAAGAGGAGGCATTCCCTGTGCAGTCCTGGTGTAACTAACCAGGCAGGCTGGGCAGCATGACAAACTGCTGAGATGATGCCAGGTTTGCAAGCAATAGTTTACACTGTCTTTTCACTCTGAGAAGTATCCCTTGGTTCATAATAGCTTGTCTGGCTTCAGCGTGCAGTTTCATCTGGCAGCTCTTACCTGGAGAGACTGGCAAGAGACACACAGCTCATACACTGTCAGTCCATGCTCCCCTCTTCGTGTGTGTCACTGAAAGAGTGCTGTGGGCTGATGAGGAGGAGAGGCACTTGCAGCTATGTTATACAATTTGGAAGGCAGGGAGGAGAAGGCTTATAGCCCTAAAGTCTGCTTAAAATGTTAACCTGTGGTTCCCCACCTGAAAGCCAAGGCTGTAGTGCTTCAAGAGCTGTAATGGCTCCACCTAGTGCTAACACTTGTGTTTACTGATGGAGGATCTGGGTGCAGCACTGCTGCTTGAAAACTCGCTCAACTAATATGCAGTAACTCTCCATGTATGCACAGTTAATGAAGATTAAAACAGAGTAACTGGCTAAGCTACTGTCTTCAGTTTTTATTATCTGTGCATATGGACAACTACTAAGGTGTAGCTGACTTTACAGTAATTCAACTGCACTTTTGAGCCCTGAGGCTATTTGCAAGGCAAAAGGGACTGTTAAGACTAGGGTATTTGGGTCAAGATCATTTGGGCAAATAAAAATGGTGAAACTATGGCAACGCTGTGAGGGGCTTGCTATGGAATTTGGCCTCCCAGCCTGGTCAAGGTGGCTGGAACTCTCTTGATGTTGATGATGCTCTGGCTGTATAGGAACCAGTTTAATATTTAGCAGTCCAAAGACACTTTTTATGAGTTAAGCTCTTACAGGTGAAAGTAAGAAACTTTTCTAGAAGCATGAAGATGTGACTAAAAGCTCCATGTGCATGTCAGTATTATTCCAGCATACCTAATCCCTTTTGAGATGAGATGTGACTACTGCTAAAAGTGAATAATCTACTGCTAGGTCCCCATGAGTTCACACCCTTAAAATCTGAACAGATGCTTTCAGGAACAATTTTTCTGTTTTGTTTCCAGTAAAATGTTCTTAGTTGTCTTGGGATTCTGGCATGGAGCACAGCATCCTTTTGAAGCCAGCTCCTCAATTGCAGCCATCAGACAGGGTTTGCAAGGATCACATCTGGCTGCAGTCTGCTTGGTTTATCTTCTGCAGTTATGCAATATTATATTTCTGGTCTCCAAAATGATGTTGTGAGTAATGCTCTTCCCTAAGCTGATTTCTGTAGCAGTATGTCATGATGTGATGGTAGAATAGCAGGGCCAGGGCAACATGTTTAACAATACTCCACTTAGATATTTGTGTGGAAAAATAACAGCTGCTTCTCTGAGTTTAATGCAAGTCTTCAGTGAGTTGTGTGGATTACTGAGCTCTTGACTCCACCTGCTGGGTAAACATCTACTAGCAAATCTCCAGTCACAAAACTTCTGATACCCATTACTGGGTGATCAGCTGGAAGGTTTTTCAGATGTTGTGTCTCCCTACCTAATATCTACTTCTGCTTTAAGTGCTAGTTAGCTGAAGAGCTAGGGGCAAGCAACATCAATAAATATCTACTAAGCAAAAGATAGAGAAGGCCTTGTGTCCTGGTGCAGAAGTGGGAGGGAAGAGGTACAAAGCACCTCCAGGTGGAATGGTTAACCCTTAGCCTTCCTGGGCTTGGTCTGATAGGTTAAAATAACTCATCCCTCTGGGCTATATGAAACTGGATTACCCCAGTAAATGTGACTGGTTAGTTTACAAGTCCATTTTCTTTTTTGTATTAGCTTGTACAGCCTTTATCCCCCCTAAATAACTTCAGGAAGTGAAGGAAAAAAGTGGTGGTGAGCAAAGTGAACCAGGGATCTGAAATATGAAAGCCTTTCCAGAGCACTAAGCATGAGCCCCATGGCTGGGCATAATAAAGTAGCAGCAATACTAGGATCTGCCAGAAGAATATGAGACTCTTAGTTTAATGAATTAACAAAGAGTCTAGGGAATGTGTTCCCTGAGGCTAAATAGGGACATATCTCCTTATTCCTTAACATCTGCCTGCACAGGCTTGATTCTGCTTCTTGATCTTGTGGAATGCATCTTCACCATAGCTACAGGCTGTGGGTGGAGACCTTAGCTTTGAAACCTGTGCACTCCTCAAAATACTGGAAGCTACCTTTTTTTTAGTGCTTGCAGCTCTTCATATTAGGAGTACTACTGTATGCCACAGGGACTGCAGGGAAATGCAGTAGCTTTAACTTCAAATGCCCTGTAATAACTTGGTAAGTTTGCTTGAAAAATCTTTTGTGAAGAAAGAAATTATCATCTTTATGTCTTCCTTCATTCCCTTGCCCAGGCATAAACATGGTCCATATAGTCTGGCTAGATAAAAAGACATAGACATTTTAAAAAAAAAAAATAAAAAATTCCATACTCCAGCATGGCTTACTACAAGAAAATATAGCTTGCTTTTCTCTGGTAGGGGACTTGCAGGTTGTGGCTGGGGAAGTCATGCTAAAACTGCTGTAGTTCTCATGGTATGTTAATGTTTACATGGTAGGAGTACTTCAGTAGCTGAAACTGCTCCCAGCATTCTTAAGTTGCTCAGTAAATGATAGTGTGTTTCCTCAGTAACAGCAAACCTTGCTAAGGGTAAAGCTATAACCTGCCCATGACCCTGCATAGCAAAGGAGTGCTGGTATCTGGCAGAGCTCACAGAAGTCTGGATGACTTTAATTCTGTTTTACCAACAGATAAGCTGTGAAGTGCTATTCTGCTTTGAGAATAGGTAAAGACTTCAACTCGGATGCCACTTGCAGCTGCAACTAGTATTTATTCCTACAGTTCCTGCCAATGAAGTTAAAACAATAATAACGTCTGTACATACTGGAAACATCTGCACAAATTATTTTCTCTGCAGAGCTGTATACACAATAGACAACACTGTTCAGCAACAGGTTTTAGTTCTTTCCTTGGTAGTCCCATTAGGTAAATTACATTCAACTTATGCAAAGGGATACTAAAATTGTCTTGTCAGTGTTGCAGATCTTGATTGATGGCTCTTAAATGGCTCTGATCAAAACTGCTAATTGCATTGTGCAAAATGAGACTGCAGATCTGTTTTCTGATACCACCAAACCTCATCAAAGTGGAAGTCATTTCCTGGAAAAGGTTAAGCTGTGGCAGGGAAGGCCTGGAGACTTGTTTACATAGCCTCTAGGCTGCCATAAGATGTTGCAGTGAATTAATCTGATCTTTCAAGATCTCGATTAACAGCTTTAATTGTTCTGCACTGTGTTTTTTCTAGGGCACAGGAAACCTTCATGCAGTGGGATCAATGTAGAAGATTTTATAACTTCCTCATGGCAGACAACATGAAGAAGATCATCCTTTCTCACAGGTACTGCAGTATATCACTTATACTGATGATATTAATTGGGTCAATTGCTATATTAGATTTGTTTTCTCAGTCCTTTAAAGTAGGACTTCTGAAAGATTATGCACCAGTTCCTTGCTTGGCGGTATTTAGATAAACCGACAGAGAAGGGGAGCCCACGTCAATCTCATTCATATACTGTAAAATACATAAATAAGCTTTCGTGATCTTGTTAGAAGAAAGCAGGCCTTGTTGTCTTTCTGTGTTCTGAGGAAACTTGCTTAATGAATAAACAAGATATGCACAAGAAAACATTGCAATTAGACTTCAAAGTGGAGTATTCTGCATCTGTTTCACTTCTAGCCAAAGATTTCCTTATTCAAGGAGCCTCTTGTTCTGCCACCTACCTGAGGTAGGACTAATCTTCAAGATCTGCTGTTTGGGGTTGCTGCTTATCAAATAAGTAAATAGTCAAGCTGTAGCTCTGGCTTCTAGCTGTTCCTCTAGAAAGAGCATGTAGCCAGGAAAATAGTTGGTGTTGCTGTTCCTGGAGTGCAAGCATACTTGTAGGATCCCTGTGCTGCTGTTGTGATCCATGGCTCTCACATAACAGAGATGTGTGTGTTAAACAGGTGACATGCTCAGTGTTGTTTCCTCACTCAGAATTTCTCTGGGTACTTCTTTCTAGGGCAATAAATGCGTAAGTACCTCATCAGTATATATTTGAATTTTCTTGATTTGAGGGGAATATCTGAGACCCATTCCAATTAAAAGCATGTGTCCCTTGCAAACTTCTAGTTCATTGTTTATACTCCTGTGCAGTATGAAACACTTGTAGAAGGAATTAGGGTAGCTGATGTGTAGGATGATCCACATAATTCATTCCAGATTGACAAATATTTAGACAACTTGACCAAATTTAACAGGTGAAGTTAGGTAAGCCCCCACTAAAAGGTATTTAAATTCATAACCCTGAAAAATCCAGTCCTGGCTTGAAGGCAAGTCTGTTAAGTAGACTTTTTTCCATAATCACGCTCTAAGGCAACTCCCCCAAATCAAACCTAGCCTACCTCCTGCTCTGCCCTGCAGCTGCCTCTGAAAGGGGAAAAAAAAAAAACCAACCTTTCCAACTTGTGGCTCTTGTTCTGTTTAAGGGAGCAGCTTGTTCTGGTAAAGAAACGCATCCTCTCCTGAGGGCAATAACTAATTATGACAAGTGTCCATTGTAAATAGCTTTCTGCTAAGATAATGCCCCAAGTAATTTCTGCTGTGTGAGCTAACCTAATATCTGTGCTGGGGAGACTTTGGGACCAGATGGTGAAGGAGATGCTATGCCCAGGACTGCTAGTGCTCTCATCCAAGCCACCCACGGGTTTGGTCTGAAGCCAAAGGACCCTCCCTCTAACATGCAACCTCTATTTCAAATACCCTTAGTGCTGTCCCTTCCGGGAAGATTCTTTAGAGGCCCCTCATGCAGTTTTTCAGTATAACAGGAAAACATTTTTTTTCTATAAAGAGACTGCTAGGATTTCTGTTATGCCTTGCTGCAAAGGAAGTGGACAAACAAACTGTGCTTGTTCCCAAGAAAGCCTCGTGTGTATGTAGCCCCCTTCTAGTCTTATCTTGTCAGACTTGTGAACTCAGTTGTCCTTGAGCAGGTAGTGGCTCTGCTGCCCTTGTTATGTTATTTAGATGTTTTTCTTGATGTTACTCTTTCAGGCAAGTTCTCTTTGGAGATAACAACATGAAGAAGCCACAAAACCTGTCAGATGCTGATCTGAGCAAACTCTATACAGCAACATCCCTTATGCAGATTGATGATAACATTATGAGGTATGAAGGGCGATTCTCTGATCCTCTGTAGAACTCTGAAAGTACCTTCTCTTTCAGGTGTTGCTCTTGCATGCCTCTTGCTGTGCCTGTAGGAATCTGCTGAAATACAGTGCTGACAACCTCAAATCCTTCCTTACCTTCTCATTGAATAAAACTTCCCAGAAAAAAAAAAACTTACTATTGACAGTTACATCTTCTGTAAAATCATCCAGGAGGCATTTATTTATTGGTAACTTCTGAAACTGCAGCCTTCAGTAATGTAGGAAGAGGCCAGCTCTGCCTGCAAGCTTGTCACCGTTTAAGGCTGGGCCGG
>NW_009607043.1:369-1451 GCF_000690535.1 Cariama cristata | reverse complement strand
GATTCAAGTACTGCAATACCACAATTCAGTGTTCTTTTATCCACGTGCAGGATATTCCAAAGAGCTTGATATGGTGGAAATACTGGAGAGGTATCATACGGCTGAGAGCCTGTGGTGCAGGTCAAGCCGATCCAGAATGCACTCTATCAGCATACATACACTGTGTGCATGAAGACTACCTCAGCAATGCATGTGGAAACATTGCAGAAACGTTTGAAATCACATGAAAGATGCTGCAGTGTTGGCCAGCCTGTCTGTCCAGGCTATCCCAGACAGAGAGTCACAATTATCACATTTTGCCTGGTCAAACTTCCACGTTGAAAAGGGCATACTGAAGGACGTGGATGTATGGAAGCCATAAGCCTAGAATTTCTGTTTATCTTTCTGAATGATGCCACCGGGCGGCACTGTTCAGACCCAGCTCTGCCAAACGCAGTTATGATAAAGAATTAGATTAGTGACAGAGAAATGTCGCCTCTGTCGTTTGAAGTGAATCCTGGTCAGAAGCAAAGTTGCGTACCAAAGCACAGGCTAGAGAAAGCCTGCCTCATTAAAAATCAGCTTTAAGCCAATTGTCCTCTTCCTTTCTGTCTGTCTGTCTGTCTTTCTCCCCTGCAAATGAGCTTAGAAGTCTCCCTCAAGGCAGGAGCATCAGTAGTCAAGCTCTGGTAGCTTTGAAGAAATCTTTACGTGATTAAAAATGCCACACAGAGTTACAGCTTCCTCACGGCTCTGCATGCCAATCAGATGGAAGTATATAGGCCATTGTAAATGTAAGCCATGGCATATCACTGTCTTCCTAAATTGGTTTTTAATTAGGAACCATACTATTACTGCATTATTCTGGTCTCAAAGGAACTGCTGCTGAGCTGTGAGCTGTGTTAGCCTAAGGAGTTCTCCGGGGTAGCTCGCAGCTTAACCCCGGGAACGGCGTGGAATACAGAACTAGGTCTGTGCGGAGACGTGCCGTGCCACGTGCCGTCCAGATTATACCTTCCCCTCCGGCCGGTGCTCCTCTCACCGCTCGGCGAGCCCAGGCCTGTCTGCACCCCCGCCGAGCAAACCGCCAGGGCAGCCGCCCT
>NW_009607043.1:0-304 GCF_000690535.1 Cariama cristata | reverse complement strand
AGCAACGTCGGGGTCCGGCTGTGTGTGGAGAAGGCGTGAAAGCGCTAACTGGTAGTCTGGAAGAAGCACCCTACCGAACAAGAGAGACTTTATGAAGTACCACCATATTAATGGAGCTGCTGACCAATCTCAGTGACGCTTGGAGTCGCATGGTTTGGGCTGGACGACCCTCATATTTCAAAAGTCCAATTTCTCAGAAAGGATGCATTTATCTGTACAGGCAGAACAAAAATCTTGAGGAGGTGACAGCTCGGGAAGGGCTTGGCCACCCCCCAGCTCGGCAGGGAAGCGCCATGGCAGGGCT
>NW_009607042.1:2038-3631 GCF_000690535.1 Cariama cristata | reverse complement strand
CCTTCACCAGCTCCAGAGGCTGGTATGGGGGAACGCAGCTTTGCCTGACTGCTCCCCAAGAAACCTGTTTCGAGCTCGGGCAGTCATGTAAATTCAGCCTTTCGGCGTGGTCCGGAGCTGTTGAACATCGTGGTCATCTCTGGTGGTGACGTTGATGTTGGATTTTAAAAGCCCCTGAGACCCGTATCCCGCTGACAGTGGGACCCATCCCCTCTGTGGGTGCCCCTCGTTTTTCATGGCTGCGGGACGCTAAAATATATTCTCCTTTCAGCTCTGGCTGGCACGAGGACTGTGTGCGTGACCAGTGCCTGGAGGCTCGTTTTGGAGAGGGCTCTCGTCTGTACGGCCGGTTCCCCTACGGAGATGGACGGGGAGCGGCGCGGGGGGTTAGAGCAGGGCACGCAAGAGCAAGTCTGAATGCAGAGAGCTTTAACAGCCTTTTAAGCTGTTGTTTCTTTGTACTTCATGGTTGAGTCATTTCAAAGATTCCAGCCTTTTAAGATCTTACCAATTTGAGGTAGGGATTACCGTGACCGGCGTGTTTAATGGTTGCATTAACTTGCTGTTTCCTTTGTGGCCTCGGGAAGGGACTAATGGCCACGAGTCCGTGAGTGCTGGTGGATCCCCCTGACCTAAGAGGACCTGAAACACAAGTTTTCCTGGAGATGCTGTGGGCCACAAAAATGTCATTTGGAGGGTGGTGGGACAGTATCTGCTGTTGGGAGGGGGATACAGGATGGGGTACCAGCGTGGCTCCTCTCTGAGCACTGCTGGGAGCGCGTGGAGCTCTGCTGTGGGTCCGTCTTTGGTCTGATGCTGCCAGGGAGGATGATGGCATCTTCCTGTGAATTAGGGCGTTACGTCGGTACACTCTTTTGCTGTGACAACATACGCTCTCCCAGCGGAGAGGGCAGGTGAGCACACTGGCTCGAGCGGTCTGCAGCTGGCAGAGCGTTTGCCGTCATATGTAATGAGATTATTTCAGCCGCTGGCGTCAGGGCCGCATGTGATTATGTGCCTGGCTGTCCAGCGAGCTGTAGCCTAAACTAGAGATAAAGTTCAAAATGCAAACCCAGATCTGAATGTTCCTGGGACGCCCGGCCAGGCTGGGACTTTGCAGCTCTGCCTTTGCTAGATATCCTTACCCGGTTCGGGCTGTAGATTTGGGATCAGTGGAGGGATGGACTCGTTTCCTTCATCATCAGAATTAACTTTGCTGCCTTGCTTATGTGCCCCTGGCTGCTGCCAGCTCCCCTGGGTGCTCCTCTTGAGTTCAGCCTCTCGGGCTCCGCTGGCCCCAGGCGAGGGGGGTAAATCGGGCTCGGGGTTGTCGTTACCGTACGGCTTTGAGGCCAGAACAGGCTAAATCTGTGTGACGGCAGGTCGGGACTCTGCGCTGCCCTTGTCCCAGGGGCTGCAGGACCTCCTGGCTTTCTGTGGGACAGACACGGGTGGGAACGTCTTTTACTGGGCGTTCAGAAACGGAGCAGCCCCTCTCCCCGTCTGCCGTCCTCCCGGCGTCCTCTGGCCCTGGTACGCGGCACCGAGCTAGGGCAGCCTCTCGACAGGCTCCTTGGCCCCCCTGCCCAATGT
>NW_009607042.1:1633-1955 GCF_000690535.1 Cariama cristata | reverse complement strand
GCAGCTCGTGGCTTCTCGTGCCCATAGGTGCGGGTGGGAGCCGGGTCCAAGACGCTGCTCGGAAATGGGGATGGCATCCTGGGTATCTCGGCTGGGCTGGGGAGGAAAGCAGATGCCATCGGATCCGAATAAACTAGAAAGTATGCGTGGTCTGGTAACAGGGATATGTTTTTATCTCCAGTAATAATGGCAGCTTTATTACATCTACCAGCTCAGTGTTTAAGAACAATTTTAACTTACTGTATTTCCCCTTCTTTTAGCAAAAAGGCAGGGGCTGTGCTCGCTCGCGGGCCGTGCCGCTGCGGGTGTCAGGGTCCTGTTA
>NW_009607042.1:886-1602 GCF_000690535.1 Cariama cristata | reverse complement strand
GCTGTGGGAGCCATCGTCGCCTGTGCCAGCCTCCTCCGGCCAGCCCGGTCCCCTCCAGGCTCTGGTCTGACTCCCTCTTCCTCTTCAGCCATTTCGCAACCTCGCTGCCCATCGCGCTGGGCGGATTGCGGAGAAAACCCAGGCGGATCTTGCGTAAGTGGCTCTGCCGCGGTGCTGGGAAGGGTGGGCTTGCCAGGAGGTTTGAACCTATGTTATCTTCTGGAAGTCATTGGAGCTGTGAATCCAGTGTTTTCAGGTAGGTACCTCCCTCCTGTGCCGAGGGCAGAGCAGTGCCGGCGTGGGGGCATGGCAGTTTTGGGGAACTGGGGGGCATTGCAGCCCCTGGCCAGGCCCCTGCCCGGGCTCCCGGAGAGGACATCTTCCCCCTGGCTGGCCCAGGAGCTTGGAAGAGGCTTGCGGAGGGCTTTGCTCTTGTCCTCAGTGCTTTTCCCTGCAGGGACAGACCCCGTTCCTGGTGTGAGGGGCTCAGCGTTTATGTTGGAGCAGGACTGCTGACATCTCCCTCTCCGTCTCCTCTCCCACCCTGCTTATTCCACTTTGGGGTTGAAACTCCCCGTATCTTTTGTCGTAAGGAAGAGTTGCTGATCAAGAACAGCTCTCTGCCAGGGCATGAGATGCTCTGTGCGTGGTGGGATTCGTCAGGGAAGCGCTCCAGGTCCTTAGGGGTTTTTGGAAGTGTCCTGGTGCTCCTATTC
>NW_009607042.1:423-871 GCF_000690535.1 Cariama cristata | reverse complement strand
CCCCCCCCCAGCCTGGCCTCGGGCATGTGTCGTTAGAGTTGCAAATTCTGGACTGATAAAGCCTGGGTGAGTAAGATGCCGAGGAGTTTATGAATGGATTAAAACGTGGTCTTTGCATCCTGCTGAGCAGCAGCTCCGGTGCCTCCCGGGTGGCTGCGGGGCAGGGGGGCTGGGGGCTGGAGCTGCTCCCCTTCAGAGGAGGTCTGCGGCTCCAGCCCTCCGCTGCGGAATGGAGGAGTTCACGGAAGATGATGTTTTTTTTTCCGTGTGCCTCATCGTGCAGCGCTTTTGGCTGATATTCCTATTTCTGGGCTTCACCTCGAGGAGCTGCAGGGCAGGGAGGGCTCTGACCCTGCGGACTCCAGCTAACGAGAGCCAGGAGAGTTTTCTGGCTGCTCTCGGTGGAGCCGGTTAACGCAGCTTTGCCAGGCTCTGGCAGTTATGGACG
>NW_009607042.1:0-362 GCF_000690535.1 Cariama cristata | reverse complement strand
CCCAAAGACAACGACCAGGTCACTGGAAGGAGGTTTTGGCTGGGACATGGTGGTGATGCCTCAAAGGTTTTAGTGACTTAACTCCTCACCAGCAACGAACACCTGGATCTTGTACCCACCTTGAATCCAAACCCTTCCAGAGGCCTTGGAAAGAGCCTTAAACTTCATTGTGGGAGAGAGGGGGCTGATGCGATGGGAGTGCCGTTCATACGGGCTGTTGAAGGCTCAATTTCTCTCTCTTGCTTAGGAAGCAGAGGCTCTGCGGACCTCAGGCCTTGCTCCGGGCTTTGCGGGGCCGCAGGGGCAGTGGCAGTGCCAGCGCTGCCGCTTACCAGTGTGCTCCAGTTTGCTGCAGGGGTTGC
>NW_009607041.1:1147-7364 GCF_000690535.1 Cariama cristata | reverse complement strand
CCTCCGAGCTCTGCTGCCGGGTGATTTGTTATTAATTTGCTCATTTGCTTTGGGAGGTGTGTAGACAGCCAGGGATGGGAGCGGGATGGGTTTTATTCCAGGAGCGGTGGAATTGTCTCATGATCCCGATGGTGCCGGAGAGGGAGGTTTTCCCCTCCTTTGCTTTTGGGGCAGCGGGACTCTGCCCTCCCGTTTTGCCCCTAATGCTCTCCTGGGGGGCGGACAAATGGGTTTGCTAAAGGTCAGCGGTTGGGTTTTGAGTTACAATTAAAAAAACCAAATGCGTTGTGCACGCCGGAAACATCAAGTGGTTTTTTTAAGGTTAAAAATGTTAAAAACAGGCAAGAGCAAAGTACGCCAGGTGATTAAAACCAGCCCAGGGACTGTGCCTGCAATTGGGAAATCCCCCCCGTGCCCCCTCGCTTTCGAGGCTCAGCAGTTCCCGTCTCCGAAATGAGGCGAGGCTCAGCAGTTCCCGGCTCCGAAATGAGGCGCGGATCCCCGTCCACGCTCGCTTGGATGCGATGGGGGCTTGCGGAGGGCCCGATCCTGCGGCGGAGGGTGGGTGCGTAGCGCAGCGCTGCTCCTCTCCGTGCTCCTTGTCCTGCGCTGAACCCGTTCCAGGATTAAGCCCAGCTCTGCCGAGGTCTGCCGGGACGTGCAGCGAGAGCTGATCTTGAGCTAACGAGGGCAGCAAATATTGCTGGGTTCAGCCTTTCCTCCCCCGGCCTCTCCGGGGGTGGCTGGGGGTGCTGCCGGAGGGGAAGAGAACGGGGAGATTTTGGGGATAAACTGCTCTGGGAAATCGCTCACGTGGTGAGCCCAGCAGCTCGCTGCTCTGGGAAATCGCTCACGCGGTGAGCCCAGCAGCTCGCTGCTGTCATCAGGCATATTTTAACCCTCATCCCAAATTCAGTTTGTTTAAGCCTTTACGTTTGACATGCTTAACGAGCAAATACCTGTTTTATTTTTCTGTTTCGACATTCAGGCTTTGCATAATGTTAGGAAGCGCGGCTGCTTTTCTTTTATTTTGGAGGGAATCCCTTTTTTGCGGAAGGTGGACGGACGCGCTCCCGGGAGGCAGCGGCCGGGTGAGTCATCTCCACGCAGAAATCGCTCTGCCGGGAGCCGTGATACGGTCCTGCAGGGATTTTGCGTCTCCCTGCCCGGGAGGGGGCTGGCTGCTCCATCCCACGCCATTAGCAGTGTGGCCATGGGCACCGCCGGCTCCTGGCTGGATTTAACAGTGTAATTTAGGGCTGGGAGATTTGCTAAATTATTTTTTTTCTCATCTCTGCTCCCCTTCTAGGTGGGGCAGAGTCAGGGTTTGAGGCAGCTGCTGCCAGCCCCCACAGCTCAGCCCCCTTGTCTTTAGCCGGAGAGGATGAGCGCTGGTTTATTAAGTCATTCCTAACGCTGGTATCTCCCTTTTCTGTATCGTAAGGGAAGGACAGCACACGGGGGAAGGACGTGATTTACAAAAAAATGAAGAGTCCCATCCCAGACCTTTATTCACTAAATAACACTGGCTTAGATCTTAATTTCTCCTTTGCATAGAAGCAATGCACATTTTGATGCGATCGTTGGGGATGGCTGAGAGCAGAAGGCGGCTCTTGCAGAAGCGTGGCAGGGATGCTCCGATCTCCTGCCGGTAGATGGGAGCAGCAGTTGGCCAAGCTGACTTCACGGATTATTCTTTTCCTTCAAAATCCCATAGAAAATGGTCCAGTGGCCTCTCGCCTCCCCCATGACCCACGAAGGGGAAGCTGCCGTCCCCGGGAGGCTCTGTGGCACAGCCGCGGCAGTGCCGGGGACACCGGGGCAAGGAGCCTGGTAGAGCAACCGATTTTGTTTTCCAGCTCCTAGGAGCGGCTGGATTTATCCCCACCGGGGCTCTTGGTGCCCACGGTGCTTCAGGGAGAGCAAAGTGATGACGGGAAGGAGGGGAGAGGAGGCAAAGAGCTGCAGGGAGCTCTGCTGAGGATAAATTAAGGTGAGATTGAGGTGGACGATGCTGCTTCTGACCTCGTGCTGCTCAGCTCGGGAAGGAGAGCTAAAGTAAGCCAAAAGAGACCCCACTGGCTTTTCCCCAGCTCGTGGGTCAGGTTTTTATGTAGATAAGAAAACATTGATTCAGGGGAGGTGGCTAGATGGAAGGGTGTTTGGGGAACCTCAGCTGGAAAGCACTAAGGGGACTGTAGGCGGCACGGAGGTTGCTCTTCAGGTCGTGTTTGACCTCATCTGCCCCAAACCCAAGACGTGTGCTATTCGCCTCTCCTGTTTTGCAAAATACAAAAACCTTGAGCCCAGAAGAGCTTTCTCAGGGTGGGTTCGCTCCCCGTGTCCACGTTGTCCCTTACAGCTGCCCGTAGCGGTGCCCACGGGGTTACGCAGCCGTTCCAGGGCCCTTTCCCTGTGCCACTGCCCCGGTACCACAAAGTCTCCTTAAGGCTTAGACCCAAATTATTTTCTTGCCACTGGCCACGCTTTAGAATAGAATGACAAAAATTACAATTACGCTTTCATGTTTAATCATTCTTTCTGTTTCCCTTGGTTTGGACCTGAAAATCATGGTGGCAAATCCCACTGCCAGGCTGGCTGTAGCATTATTTGGCTTCAGATGATGTCTGTAAATAAACATCAGCTTTTGATGGATGCGTCCGCAAAGAAATAACTAGTGTTTGGTTTGAAGGTTTCACAAAAAGTCGCTTTTACAAGATTTCAACCTGGGGTTTAATTCTGAGTGCCTGCTTCCTTTTGCAGCGTGCCACCTTTGAGGTGCAGTTGCGGTTTATTATTTTAGCAGAGTCATGAATCGTGTTTGTGCCCAAAATAGTTTGATCCTGGGCTTCAATCCAGACAAAACCCCCACAAATCACCTTCAGCTGAAAAACTCTTCCTGTTGTCTTGCTGATGACAAAAAGAAAAAAAAATCATTGAAATCCTCCTAGCCCCAGCTAAGCCAAGCTACTGGTGCCCAGTTAAAATTTCCCGTATCCCGGTGTGTTATTCCTCCTGCTCACCATCTGCTTGAGTTTCCAGCCGGGTTTGGCTGCGAGGTTGGGGTATTTTTGAGGTTTCCCATCGCTCTGCTTCGATGGCTGTGGACCAGAAGAGGTTGGCAAAATTCAGGAGACGTCGCCTGGGTTCTGCCTTCTCTCCGGAGCTTCAGACGAGCGCATCCTCACCGGAGCTGCCTGGGCACCTGGTTTCATTCCAGGATAATTACTCCATTAAAAGAAACACCTCAAACTAATTATACTGGAAGAAAATCAGGGCAATTTTGGAACAGGGCATGTGTTGCCGGGGTTTATTGCTGAGCCGTCCTGCTGGCTGCTTTCACGGGCAGCAAAGCTTGGGCGCTTGGGGGAATTAAGAGGGATCAGAAGCATTAGACGGGCTCTGCCTGCTCCGGAGACTCCTTTAATTCCTCCATTCCTGGTACAGAAGGTCCTGAGCTTGGGGGTTCGCTGCAGGACGTAAAACCGTGACGGTTGGGGCCGTGCCCGAAGGTGACAGCCGGGGAAAAGCCAGGCCGTTAACCAAATTCCCTCTTCTTTGTGGTTTGCAGGCAGGAGAGCAGCCCGGCGAGCCCTAAGCGCTGCCTTCAGCACCGCGCTGCCTGCGGAGGGATGCTCTTAAAATGAGAAGGTGCTGTGAGGGCGTTGGGCTGCCATGCCTCTTTAAGGTCAGTGCCATCCTCACCCAGCTCGTCCTCCCTGGACGGGGTTGTCCCCTCTCTTCTCAGAAGCAGGGAGCAGGATTTGGCAGGCAGGAGAGCAGCCCGGCGAGCCCTAAGCGCTGCCTTCAGCACCGCGCTGCCTGCGGAGGGATGCTCTTAAAATGAGAAGGTGCTGTGAGGGCGTTGGGCTGCCATGCCTCTTTAAGGTCAGTGCCATCCTCACCCAGCTCGTCCTCCCTGGACGGGGTTGTCCCCTCTCTTCTCAGAAGCAGGGAGCAGGATTTGGGTCCTCATCCTGCAAACCTCTGGCCACGGGCAGCACGGGAGCTTTAGCCGAAGGGAGCGGGTGGGCACCGGGAGGTTGGGCTGGGGCTCGCCGGCTTTGCACCGTGTCGGCAAAGTGGGTTTGCTTTGGTTTTAGAGCAGGGCAGGAGGTGGCTTTGAGTTACCCCAGGCTTCTCAGGAGCCTGCGGTACCTGCAGAGCCCGACCCGGGGGGAAATTGCATCTGGATGATGGAGAAAACAAAATCAACCTGCAAAATGTTTTCCTCTTGTCAGGAAGAGCCAGACTTTGTCCTGGCAGCAAGAGGGGTCTGCAGGGACACAAAGCCCTTTCCAGAGGTGGGACAGGAGCAGGTTGGGGACTAAACCCACCCCCCCCTTGCACAAAACGCCCCGGGGCGCGTGCTGTCCCCGTGTCCCTTGGGAGGACGTGTGCGGCGGTAGCTCGGCACAGTGACCGCCTTGACTGCAGGAACGGGATTAGTGGTGACAAAACGATCTCTTTATAGGCTGGATAAACGCCTTAGGGCCGGGGCCGAGGTATGTCAGCAGGGGATTAGCCCCCGCAAGCCCGGCTGCGCCAGGGCCGAAGCAAAGGGCCTTGAACTAATGGCCGGGCATTATCCTTCCACCTCGCAGGGTGTTGGTATGGCCAGCCCCCGGCCTCCCAAATACCTCCTCGTCTTCGATTTCGACGAGACCATCATCAATGAGAACAGCGATGACTCCATCGTCCGGGCAGCGCCGGGGCAGGCGCTTCCCGAGCACATCCGACAGACCTTCCGCGAGGGCTTCTACAATGAGTACATGCAGCGTGTCCTGGCCTACATGGGGGACCAGGGGGTCAAGATGGGAGACTTCAAGACTGTCTACGAGAACATCCCCCTGTCCCCCGGCATGCCGGACCTCTTCCAGTTCCTCTCCAAGAACCATGAGCTCTTTGAGATCATCCTCATCTCTGATGCCAACATGTTTGGCATCGAATGCAATCTGAGGGCAGCCGGTTTCTACTCCCTCTTCCGCAAGATCTTCAGCAACCCCTCCGGCTTTGACAAGAGGGGGTACTTCACCTTGGGGCCCTACCACAGCCACAAGTGCCTTGACTGCCCGGCCAACATGTGCAAACGTAAAATCCTAACAGAGTACCTGACGGAGAGAGCCCAGGAGGAGGTGGAGTTCGAGAGGGTCTTCTACGTGGGAGATGGTGCCAATGACTTCTGCCCTTCCATGACTTTGACCTCAGCTGATGTGGCTTTCCCGCGGAAGGGCTACCCCATGCACCGAATGACCCAAGAGATGGAGAAGAAGCAGCCTGGAGCCTTCCAGGCCAGTGTCGTCCCCTGGGAGTCGGCTGCAGAAGTCGCCCGCTATCTCCAGGAGGTCCTCAAGAAGAAGTGTTGAGGATGGCTCAGAGCAGACTTAAACATACTACAAGCAGTTGGGAAAGGAGAAGCCTGGCGGGGGGGGTCATGCCGTGTACCCCGCGTTCATTGGCACTATGAGCTCGCTTAGCCCCCGCTCCTGGGTCACTTTCCTGCCTTTCCTCGCCGAGCTCTTTCCTCCCCGGTGATTGAAGCACTTTCTCTAGGTCCCCCCTTCTCCTTCCCCTGCCATGTTGAGATGAAGCCTTCTCTATGCAGCTCGGACATCTACGCCGGTGTGGGTGATGGTGATTTTTGTTGTTGTTGTTGTTGGGTTTGGGTTTTTTTGTTCTTTCCCTTTTGTCTTCACAAAAGCAATTCCTAAAAGACCAGAAGCCGGCTCCCCGTGGGCTGGGCCCTGCACATGCTTCCTCCTGCCTTCATCCCCCTCGCCTGTTCGACCTCCGCCGGCCACGCCAGGAGCTGCGTGCTGTTGCCTTGAACCTGATGCTCGAGGGCTTCTTGTCTCTTCCTGAGGCCACTGGAAATTTCATCTGGGAAATTCATGCTGCCTGGGTTCCCTGGCTTGCCCTCTGCATCCCGCCTGGGCAGGGCAGCTCCTGGCCCAGCTGCTGAGCCCTGCGATGGAGTCAATTGTCCCTTGAGACTTTATGCTCTGGAAAAAAAAAAACTTGACACGAGAAACAGGAAACCTTTTGGAAAGGTGGTACCTTGGGGGGAAAAAAAAACAAACCTGCTCTGGTCCATCCCCACCCACTTGCCCAGGCGACCGCATCCCACGGCGGGGAGGAAGACTTGCCCTTGCCTTCCACTTCCATCCTCTGCTTCTGCTTCCAGGGTAAAACATCCCCGGGTGGGGGGGGTGGACAG
>NW_009607041.1:576-1037 GCF_000690535.1 Cariama cristata | reverse complement strand
GGTGCTGAACCTCCCCGGGGAGGTCTGGTGCTGCCGTACTTCTGGCCTCGGGTCCCCAGAGGCCAAACCCAACCCCCACTGTGTCCCCCCCGCCCCGCTGCAGTATTAATTGCCCCTTCTAATTGCACTCTGCAAGGGGCAAACCTCCAGTATTCGCTGCTCTCTGGTGTTGGCTTCTCCTGGATTTATCCACAGCCTTACCGGCCCCTGAGGGTGGCTTCCGATTCCTCCAAAGCGTCGAAACCCTGACAGCAAGCCTGAGCAGTAAGGAAATAACCAAAGCAGCCCTGAGTTGTTCCTCCTCTATTTCATCTTCCCCCCCCTTTGTTCTTCCTCAGCCAGACCCTGTTCAACTGTGTGGAACTTAAAGCCATGGAATTAAAAAAAAAAAAAATACACATCTATGTATATAGCTAGCTTTCTCTGTATTGCAGATGCACAAGTGGTTTGTGTCCAGGACG
>NW_009607041.1:0-559 GCF_000690535.1 Cariama cristata | reverse complement strand
TCCGAGTTACACGTGTGTGTTGTTTCTCTTCCAAGGGCTGGTGGAAGGGGGAGGACGGCGTTGGAGGGGGCGGCAGCAGAGCGAGGGCCAAGCTACAAGCGATGTTCTGCAGGGGACCCTATGGGGACCCCTTGGGTGAAGGATTGGGCCCAGGCTCATCCGCCTCTGCATCTCAAGCTGACGGGGACGGCCGGCAGGTCCCGTAGTGCTGCTCTCCTCCTTGTCCCTGCGGGCGGTCGGCCCCGGCTCCTGGTCCTGCGCTTTGGTCCGGGAGCATCGCCAGGATCAGCCCACGGGACCAACGTGCCGCCCGCCGCGTTTCCATCGGCCGAGAGAGCTGCGGTGTCCCGGTGCTGAACCTTCCCAGCACCAAACCTTCCCAGCACTGGTGCTGCTGTCATTAAAACCAGAAAGAAGATGGGCGAGGGGCTGGGCCGGGGGATGGAGGCTGCCAGGGTGCAGCGGTGCCGGCAGCGGTGCCCAGTCTGGCTGCCCATGCCAGGGCTGAGCTGTGCGAGACCCCAGCTGTGCAAAGCCAAAAGGCAAAGGCAAAGCGCAG
>NW_009607040.1:2755-4686 GCF_000690535.1 Cariama cristata | reverse complement strand
GCTGCTGGGCCGGGTCCCTGCCCAGGCCCTTTTTGGGGCCGGCCCTGTGCCATCCTATGGTGGGCAGCCAGGAACAAACGGGGGGCATCTCTTCCAGGACTTAGGCATGCTTTCCCTGCCCAGAGAGAAAACCAGCCACCCAGACCCTGCTGGCACCAGGCTCCAGCACAGCTTGCGACTCCCTGGTGACTACAGGGACGTAGAAGAGAGGGAGCAGCCAGCATCCCTGGTCGCCCAGCCACCCCCTGCACAGACAGGTACTATGCCCTCCAGCCTCATCCCCATCCTGTCCCCACAGCCACGTTCCTCACGGCTCAGACTCTCCCTCTTCTTTGGCTTCATGCCTATGGGCAGCGTATCCCCCTGACCCCCCCTGCCCCAGCTGCGGCATCCCCGGCCCGTGGTCCCCGTGCAGATGCAGAGCATCCGACCTGACGCTGCGTCCTCTTGCAGATGCTGCCCTGAAGAGACTGGCCTCCCTCCTGGCCAGCTACGGCCTGGGACTGCCGGAGCTGAGCGCTCAGCAGCTGAGTAGCCTCTCCACCCTCCTCCAGCTGCTCCAGAGCTCTGGTGAGCAGGGCACAGGGCCGGGGCAGGCAGGGACTGGCAGGGGTGGGTGCCAGCACACCCCATTTCAGGGTAAGAGGGTGTTGCCTCTCAGGGCAGGTGCCGCAGAAGCTCTGTCTCTCTCCTTCCCAGGTGTTGCTGGCCCCGAAGTGCCCACAGTGAAACGGATGGGTTTGCAGCAGGGTGGTGCTGGAGGAGATGCCACGCCGCAGGTGGGATGTTGGGGCAGGGGGCAGCCCCCCAGGGCTCTCCTCAGAGGTCTCAGCTCCTCCCTTTCCCTCCCTCCAGGTGACAGAAGGGGACATGCAGCACGGAGACGAGGCAGTGCCCTCTTCCTCCACGGTGCCACCCCCTAAAATCCCAGCCAGCAGCTCCCCAAGGGATGGGCTGAGGAGCAGGGCAATGTCCTCACCAGCCCCCCGGGCCGAGCCACAGCAGGGACACGGTGGGGACACGCTCAGCCCTGGGAAGTCGATCATGGTGGAGAAGAAGAGCTACACAGAGGCGAAGGATGGTGGGGCACAGCAGGGCACGCGGCCACCGGATGAGTATTGCTACATCATCACGGACCAGTGAGAGCCTGGGGTTGGGTGAAGGGTGGGGGGAGTGCGGAGGGTCTGTATTTCCCCCTTGCCACACTAGTATCTGCTGTGGCTCCACGTGCTCGGCTGAGCATGTTTGGGTCTCTGGTAGGATCAGGTCTCTGGTGGGGTCAGTTCCCCCAACCCCTCTCCATCTGTAGCCCCTGTCCCACCCCAAAGCCTCCCTCTCTCAGCCCGCGCCAAGGCCAGAGCTTGCTGCTGCAGGACAGAAGGCTGGGACAGGCTCAGCCAAGTCTTTGTGCACAATTGCCTCTGTGCACACCTGTGTGCAAAGGGAGGGAGGGTCAGCTCACCTCCATCACCACACATCCCCATGCTCTTACCTCCTGCCCACCCTGACAGCCCTGCAGCCAGCACAGCCCTCGCTGCATGCGTGGGTCTCCCTGAGCCTGTCTGTCCCCCTTCCCCAGCTGCGGGGAGCAAGGGCTCTCCCCTTGCTCCCGGAGCCCACTCCTCACCCTGCCGCTGTCCCCGCAGGCCCCTGGAGCTAGTTACCGGCGTGCGGCTGCTGGAGCTCCTTGCCAAACGCCTCCGGCTCTCCACGGCCAGCTTCATCAACATCAGGTGAAGGGAGTGGGGCCGTGGGGTGCTGCTGTCGCAGCCCTGGTGGCCGTGCACAGCCGCCCCGGGTGGGGGGCCGGGAGGGACTGGGCTGTGCTGGGGTTGGGGAGGGGGTCTGTGCTTCCCGGTCTCATGCTGTGTCTGCCCCTCCCTGGCAGTGTCGTAGGCCCCGCGCTTACCTTCCGCATCCAGCAGAACCCC
>NW_009607040.1:2383-2713 GCF_000690535.1 Cariama cristata | reverse complement strand
CCCCCTGGTCCTGCTCTTCTCTTTCCCCCTAGTTGTGGGGTGCCCTTTCCCAGGGACCAGGAAGAGGGGGCTCCCACCGTACATCCCAGTGCCCTTGGCTGAACTGGGGAGCTGGCGTGGGGTGGGCAGCTGTTGGGGATATCCCTTGGCTCTGTCTCTGGGGGGTCTCTTGGATGGAAGAGAAGCACCCCTCTGACCATCTCCTCTCCTTCCACAGAGCAAGTGAAGGGAGAGCTGGAGGCAGAGCTGGGCCTGAAGATCGTGCAAACAGGAGTGGGGGAGGTAAGAGTGAGCATGCACGTCCCTGGGGGCTGGGGTGGCGGGGGGCAG
>NW_009607040.1:759-1635 GCF_000690535.1 Cariama cristata | reverse complement strand
AGAAGGGGTGGCCTGGCCGCCGAGGCAATCTGTTTCCATCAGCAACATGTGGAACGTCGCTATGGCAATGCCTTTTGATGTGGCAAGTGTCAGGAGCTGGGAGAGATGGCAGAGATGATGGAGCTGGAGCTCGGAGGAGGCTGAGGCAGCTTTGCGAGCCCTCTTCTGCACGAACCTCCCCGGTCCAGACCGGCTTGTGCTTTTCCTTCATCTCCAGCCCCTCTGCCCTAGGCTCTGAACTTGGTGGGACTGGTGCAAGATTTGGGGAAGGAGGGATGTAAAGAGGCAGGGGGACAGCAGGGCCCGGGCAGGCTTTGGGAAGGAGGTCCCTTCTGTCCACCAGCCCTGCTGACATCTCCAGACCTTCCGACACCTCCAGGGGCTGCAGGGCTGTTCCTGCTTGGGTGCCCCAGGGAGCTGGGAGGTGCTGGCCCTGGTGGGTACCCCTGGCTGTGGGGCTGGCTGGGCCCTGTCGGCAGTCGGACTGGCCCCCAGGCACTGGGACTGGCGAGGTTGGAGGGCAGACGTCAGCAGGGACCCCTGGTGGGGGGGGAGTGGTGGTGATGATGATGTAGGTGATGATGATGCAGTGTTCCCTCGGTAACCTCATCAGGCTTGTAGCCAATGGGAGGCCATGGCAGTGAGGTAATGCTGGGCTCTGGCAGCTCATTGGGCACAGGGTATTTGGTGGTGGTGATGCCCCAGCATCCCTGTGCTGCCCCAGGACTGGCTGTTGGGTGGGTGGGCAGCATCCTAATCATCAGTGGCTCTGGGACAAGGGCCTGGGTGGTCTCGGCCTTGGGGGAGGTCTCATCCAGCAAAGGCTCAGCACCATCCTGTCCCAACATGGGGCTGGCGTGGATTGGGCTGTCACCC
>NW_009607040.1:0-725 GCF_000690535.1 Cariama cristata | reverse complement strand
GCCTGCAAGGTGGCGGGGGCGGCTCTGTGTCCCAGCTGAGGTGGGTGATGGGGAGGACCTGCCCCCCAGCCACAGCAGCTGGGATGGCACCAGCCCTCTGGCAGTGCCAGCACATCCCATCGTGTCCTGACATGGAGCAGTGGCTGCAGGGGAGAGCCAGCCCCATTTGGAGAAGTCCCCTGGGAACAGCAATTGCTGCCCTGGACCCAGCACTGCAGTGGCCCATCCTTTGGCATTTACCCCTTGGGCTGAATCTGGCCCTCGTTGACCTCCAGCTGGACAGGAGCTCATTGAACCCAAGGTCTGTGGGGCTACTGCCTACCCTGGAGAGGGGCAGCCCGGGCTGGGACTGCCCGGGGGAGCAGCCCTGGGTGCTGGGAGCAGGGGAGCAGCAGGGCTTGGCCAGGCTCTGCCCCTTCTGGCAGCCCCAGGGACACCAGTGTGAGCAATGCCCCACGCGACACACGGGTGGGTGCACCCCAGTGACACCCAGCACCCCAGTGACCTTAGCTGTGCTCCAGCTAAGGGTGCTGGGAGAATCAGCACAGCACCGAGTGCCCTTCATCTGTTTTAGCCCCCAACCACCCCAAATGTGGTGCAGAATGGGATGTCTACCCCCCAAGCCCAATGCAGATGCCACTTGCTAACCCTTGCTCGGGTCTGTCCCCAGCGAAACGAGGCTGCTGCCTACTCACGCCCATCCCGCTTTGGGGACAGCTTCCACT
>NW_009607039.1:1678-1999 GCF_000690535.1 Cariama cristata | reverse complement strand
TCCGTCCCAGCGGCGCTCCCAGCACACGTCTGCGGAGCCATCAGTGCCGCGCTATGGGTGGGCCCAGGAGGAGGATGGAGCCTACAGTCGCCGGCGTGGCTATGCCGAGAAGCAGGATGGAGCGTACAGCTCCCGCCGTGGCTACGCCAAGAAGGAAGATGGAGCCTATGGTCCCCGACGTGGCTACGCCAAGGAGGAGGATGGAGCCTACAGCCCCCAGCATGGCTACACCGAGGAGGATGGAGCCTACGACCCCTGGCATGACTACACTGAGGAAGAGGATGGAGCCTACGGTCCCCAGCATGGCTATGCCGAGGAGGA
>NW_009607039.1:1092-1304 GCF_000690535.1 Cariama cristata | reverse complement strand
GGCTTCAAGGACGCAGTGCCGACCCCCTATGCTGACTACCCCGGTTATGAGGCAGAGGAGGAGTATGGCTTCTACGGGGGGTGTTGGGAGGAGGGAGACCCACCAGGACACCCCTACGGCTACACGGAGCTCGAAGATGAGGGACCGTTTGGCAGTGGGTCCCCCCTCACCCTCTACGACCCTTATGGAAGCGACCCGGAGTACGGCAAGGA
>NW_009607039.1:0-240 GCF_000690535.1 Cariama cristata | reverse complement strand
GAGGAGTTCACCGAGACTGAGGAGCCCGAGGAGTGTGAGGAAGAGGAGGAGGAGGGTGGGGAGTATCCCTTCTCCATCCTCAGCGCCTCCTCGCTCCGGGGCATGCGGGAGACGCTTTCCTCCAAGCTCTCCCTCAATAGGAAATTCAGGCTCTTCCCCCGGCCTCAGGTCAAGATTTTCGGTAGGGACCGCCTGGATGTCCCCCTGCTGCCATCCCCCCACCTGCCCACCGCCCGCGAC
>NW_009607038.1:1796-2339 GCF_000690535.1 Cariama cristata | reverse complement strand
GCGAGGGTGAGACTCGGCCGCTGCTCTGCTGCAGCACTGGGAAACCTGGAGGCGTTTCTCTCTCCCCCTTTTAAACGAGATGTTAGCCCTGGCCAGAGCCAGGCACGGTGCGTGGTGAGGAGGGGGGCACGGGGGGCACTGCGTTGGGCAGAGGAGCTGGTGGGCAGCGGGCAGCTTGGGACGAGCCAAAGCGTGACCCTGGCGTGAGCGAGTTGGGACCTCGCGGCAGAGCTGGTCCCGGTGCTGCGCTGGACGGGGCAAGGGGCGACGAGCGTGGGCGGACTTCTCCCCCACTTCTTTTCTTTTGGAAAACAAGTCTGCTTTGCTGTCTTTGTCGTTCTTCCTCTCACTTGCTTTTCAAATTCATCTGGGAAAACTTACCCGAGTGTTCGCATAGGTGTCACCAGCCCGACAGCTTGTGCTGCTCTAATAAAATGGCTCCACAGCAGAGGGTTTGATCTATTTTTAAAGCCAGCTCCGCGCTGTCTCCTCCCGCCCTCCCACCAGCGGGCTAAACTAAGCCCGAAGGCTCTTGGGACGGCC
>NW_009607038.1:1401-1710 GCF_000690535.1 Cariama cristata | reverse complement strand
TGCTCTCCGTGGCCGGGAGATGCTCCAGCGTGCCAGGAGCAGGGAGCAGGAGAGGGCTCCCTTCGCTGCTTTGTCGGAGAGAGGAGCTCTCTGCGTGGTTTTTATTCCTTCAGGCAGTGACTGTGCTGTATAAATTAACATACGGAAACTTAGCTCCGCTTGGAAGTTTGGTATTTTCTCCTCGTTTGATGCCCTGTTATTAAAACTCAATTTTCTACGAATAACGTCCTTTAAATAGAATTCGTCTTCCAGCGATGACTCATCTCAAAGCAGCAGCTCCTAGAAGGAGAACGCAGGCACTAGCGCAGG
>NW_009607038.1:798-1029 GCF_000690535.1 Cariama cristata | reverse complement strand
CAGCCATGGATCACCAAGTGGGCTGGCTGTGTCCAACCGTGCCAGGTGGTCGCCAGGGGGATCTGGCAGCCGGACGTGGGGCACAATAAAATCTGGCTTTTCCCCTTCCACCACATCTGTGTCTGTTCTACCTGGCGCCGGCTCTTTGCCTGTGCTGGTCCTCGTAGCCGCGCTGCCGCTGGAGCTGCTTTGAGGGCAGATGTGGCTCCCGCCCGGCCAGGAGAAGAGGGG
>NW_009607038.1:0-642 GCF_000690535.1 Cariama cristata | reverse complement strand
GGGCTCTTCTGCCTGAGATGGGGACGTGGTTTGCAGTGGCTGCAGTTTGTTATCGAGTGCCAAACGTTTGGCTTGGCCTGCTGGGGAAAGGATCTCTGCCCCCTCCTTAGATTGATGAAGCTTCTCAGTTTTTCATTTCCCAAAGGGAAGGAAAAGTCCTCTAAAAGCCATGGCAGAGACATGCCGGATGGATAGCAGCACGGCGTGGCTCTGCTCAGCTGGGGCAGCATGCGGCTGCGTGCGAGCCAGCGTACCCAGATGTGGCTGATCGGTGTCTGCCAGCGCAGCAATAATTTACGAGTTGTTATCAGAGGTGCCAAAGGGTGCCGTGGGTCCCCTGCGTCCCGTGTGGCCTCGGCAGGAAGGCGGGAGCGGTGCAGGCGGGCGAGGGGGACCTGGCAGGCGCTGTTAGTGGGACCGTGCCGGTGTTGTGGCTCCTGGCATGTGGCGAGACTGGCACTGTGATGTGGAATGAAAAGGAAAAGGAGGAGACACTGGCGGGAACCAGTGATGGGGAGATGTGGGGGACCCTGGGGAGCCCCCTGCCCAGCCCCGGGTCGGGGGCTGTCGCTCAGGCAAGGACTGGGACAACCTCAGCTCAAAGCAGCTCCCAGAGGCTGGGCAATGGAGACGTTACTTTGG
>NW_009607037.1:0-901 GCF_000690535.1 Cariama cristata | reverse complement strand
AATATCTTGCCACAATGTGGCAGCCCAGACAGGTTTACCTCTATACTGCCAGTTACTCTGCTTCCATTGCTGCAACCGCCCCCACAGAGCATTTGCCACAATCCATGAGTCAGTATCAAGATAAAGTACCAGCCATTTTTCATGTTCAGCAATGTCTAATGCCAGCTGAATGGCTTTTACCTCTGCAAACTGACTCAATTCAATTTCTTCCGCAGTTTCTGCACCTTGTCATATAGGACTCCATACAGCCACTTTCCACCTCCCATGCTTTCCTACAATGCAACAGTACCCATCAGTGAACAGGGCACATTGCCTCTCATTTTCTGGCAGTTCATTGTATAGTGGGGCCTCCTCAGCATGGTAACCTCCTCCTCTGACGATATTCCAAAATCTTTGCCTTCTGGCCAGTCCGTGATGAATTCTAGAATTCCTGAGCAACTGAGGTTTCCTATCCAAGTCCATTGCGTGATCAGTGCAACCCACTTACTGCAGGTAGCATCAGTTGCATGGTGCATAGAAGGGACTTTCTCTTTGAACATCCAGCCCAGCACTGACAGTCAGGCTGCTAACAGGAGCTATGTTTCAGTACCGACCACTTCTGAGGCAGCCTGGACTCTTTCATATGCTGCTAATATCTCCTTTTCAGTTGGAGTATAGCGAGCCTCAGATCCTCAGTACCCTCGACCCCTAGGCGTCAACCTCAAGTCTCCCCTAGTGCTTTCCACCAGAGGTTCCAGGTAGGGCCATTCTCCCTGGCTGTGGTGTAGAGCACATTTTTAACATCTTGCCCTACCTGGAGTGGCCCCAGGGCTACTTCATGAACAGTCTCCCCCTTAATTTGTTCAAAGGCTTGTTGTTGCCCAGTGCCCCAGTTAAAATCATTCTTCTGAGTCACTTGATA
>NW_009607036.1:0-2007 GCF_000690535.1 Cariama cristata | reverse complement strand
TGTCTGCAGATCTGTATGAGATGAGGTAGAATTATTCCAAGGTCTCTTATTTGTATCATACAGATGCTAAGGACTTAGCAGTTATGTGGTTCTGACAGCCATTGCTACCCCTGGAGACTGCTACTGCCCGAGATAATCCTTGGTAGACCCTTAGGTATTTTTTCAGTCTTTATTCCAAGGGCTGAAGCAATCACCATGTGTACAATTCACACTTTGTTGTCATCTCGCATCGTTAGAGCTGCTCTAGGTAAAACCACTTCAATCTCCACTGCTCTTTAACAAGCCTGTTACAGCTCCTTTTAGCACTAGAGATTTTTTGGCAAGCTTATCTATCAGCAAGTTATCTAGATATACACAAGTTTCCTGTTGTTATCACAGAGGATGTCTTTGTTGTTTTCCTCCAAATTTGGCTTCTGGATTATGAGGGAGGTGCCGCTTGGTGAAACTTTGTGTTCCTCAGATTCCTCGTGACGGGCACACTGGGGCCAGCAGAGCTGTGCGAGTGGGTACCCTTACCATCCTCAAGAAGCAGAGACTTTTTTCCCCAGTAAGCACAAACAGCTGCTGGTACATTGCATTTTCTGTTTCAGAATACATAGCACTCTCATAGTCTGGGACTGTCCTCTTTTCGCTCACTTTACTCAGGCACGCAAGCAGCAGCAATCTCAGCGATAAGGAGTTTCTGTGTCAGTAGACAATCGCTCAGAGCAGTAGGGATCTTGGTTTTGTCATTCGCTATAGCACCTGGCACTTGCGTGTCTGCACCTAGTACAACACAATTAATTAGCACTGCACATATACTTTAATTTTTTTAAGTACCTGCTTTTATTTTTGAAAAACCTGCATTGTTGCTTAGTGATTTCATAGATGTTCCTGCATTCAGTTACTGTTCTCATGGAACCATAGAATGGTTTGGGTGGGAAGGGACCTTCAAAGGCCATCCAGTCCAACTCCCTTGCAATGAGCAGGGACATCTTCAACTCGATCAGGTTGTTCAGAGCCCCATCCAACCTGACCTTGAATGTGTCCAGGACTGGGGCGTCTACCACATCTCTGGGCAACCTGTGCTAGTGCTTCACCACCCTCATTGTAAAAAATGTCTTCCTTATATTTAGTCTGAATCTACCCTCATTTAGTTCAAAACCATTACCCCTTGTGCTGTTGCTACAGGTCCTGCTAGAAAGCCTGTCCCCGTCTTTCTCATAAGCCCCCCTTTAGGTGCTGGAAGGCTGCTTTAAGGTCTCCCTGGAGCCTTCTCTCCTCCAGGTTGAACACCCCAACTCTCCTCTCCACATAGGAGACATGCTCCAGCCCTCGGATCATCTTTGTGGCCTCCTCTGGACTCGCTCCAACGGATCCATGTCTTGCTCATTTGGCACAATTAGCGCAAACCAAAAGTCGTAATTTTTCCAACTGTAAGAAAGCCAAGACATTTCATAGGACACCAACTGTGTAGTATTGCGCTCTCATTCAATTCTTTGGTCATACCCAGGTATGGAATATGAGTGCAGAATTGGGCGACTGTCAGAACTTTTATCAATATTTAACATGAAGTGGCATTAGGATTTACTGTAATTGTGTGAATTGTAAAGGTCTTCTGTGCTTACTTGGAAGGGGATGGACACGTTCTCTATTTTTTTCTACTTAGCTTCACAGAGATGACATTTACACTTGGCAATAAAAATTGTATGAGCTGTAGAACGCATGAAAAAAATCACAGCCATCGTGTATTTCAGAGCAGCAATAGTAGCTAAGTACAAACGAAATTTTGGCAATCAGTTATTATTTCAGGCATTGTCTCTGGGAAGAGACTTTCGTGCAGAGGTTAACCCTTCATTCCCCGGCTCACGGACCGACTGCAATTTGGTCGTGGCACCAGGTGAGGCTTGTGTACTGCTGTGACCTGTGACACTCTCGCTCCGTGGATCTCCTCCTCTCCCACACTCACTGCTAGCATACCTTCTAAATTTTAGTAAATAAAAAGGGGTGAGCGAGTGCCGGCTGCTA
>NW_009607035.1:0-3927 GCF_000690535.1 Cariama cristata | reverse complement strand
GCGCACACACACACTCACACACGCTGCCCCCCGCCCTCCGCCCCAGCCCCGTTCAACAGGCTCACAGCAACTTTTTGAGCTCCCCGGACGAAGGTGCTAAAACCTGCGTTGCACGTACTGCTGCGCTAGCTCTTCCAGCACTCCTCCGGGCTGCAGGGCTCCGCTTCCACTCCCCAAACCTAACTTGTGGATGCCCCACTTGTTTTCAACAGCCGTAAGGAGCCCTTTGCATAGGCAGAGTGTCGCACAGCACCACTGAACCTGTTTTTCTTATTCCTTTCAGACCAGATCAAGGTACGACCGCCCCTCGGCCAGGGATCCAGGTATCACAGGCTGAAACCCGCTTGCTGGAGAGAACGAGGGCTGTTCCCAAGGCAGGGGCAGGACAGGGCACCAGCTGAGGCGGCCCTGAGCCACGCAGCCCCACTAGCCGTGGCTCCCTGTAGGGCTGCACTAGGAAGCCCCTAGCTCACGGGAGACCCACGCTGTCCCCCGATGGCCTGGTGGCTGCAAAATGCCTTTTTACGCTTACTGCGGTCCCTGGGTTGTTCTCCACAGTGCAAGCCACTGTTACACAGACTGTAGCACGAAGGAAACCAAAAGTACTTGCTCCTCTGACAATGGCCATGCATACGCGTGCTTGAGATTGACTGAAGAGATGCCAATGCCCCAGGATGCTGAGAGGCATCTACTGGGGACCACCCAAAGCAGTTCTAGGGTCTCCCTGAACAGGAGGAAAGATTAAAAAGAACATCCATGAAGTGTGCAAACGGTGTGCATGAATGCTGCAAGCACACAGAATTCTCATCCCCATGTTCCCATCCTACTTTGAATTTAGTCAGATGCATTAGCAACGAAAAAATAAAACCACCACCACCACCACAAACACATTCCTGAAAACCTGAGCTATCCCCAGTGTTTGTGGTAAGTGATCAAGCAAAGGCCTCCCTTGTTTCACCTGTGGGTGCCTAATCCTGTATTTATCCACTGAGGTAAGTGATGTGGTTTTTCAGACCTTTGGAGCAATCAGTAAATTCAGCCTGTACCTCTGGAAGATGGAGCCACGTGGCTAACTTATCCTTTAGCTCTGTTTAGAAGAGACAAAGGGTGCTTGTAACCTCTGTGCTTGGGCCTGCTTTACCAGCAGCTTTTAAATACACAGTGTTCTGAGTGACTTGAGGTGACCAAAAGTGGAAGTGTTGTCTGGAAAGGCTGCAGCCTTCTTTCCAAGTATGTGCCACGGACCTTGGTGACAGCATGTACTGAGTGAAGTTTAAATATACATGTAACCAAATTATACGACGTCATTTTTCAAATGAAACTGCAGCACATATAGATAAGGCATGGCCTATACGTGATATCTCTTGACTAGCTGGTTGACAGGTAACATGAAATTCAAGTGTCACAGATTTCCTGTGATTTTCAAAAGTGTTCTACTATAGCTATTCAATGTGCAATGTTATGGGGTTTTTTATTTGTTTGAAGTGGATTTTCTGTTGTGATAGAAAAATACCCCTGCTTGTTTTCCATATCTGGAACTCCCATCCGGTGAGATAGACCTAGCTATACAAGGAGGAAACACTAGTCAAAGCCCCAAGGAATCTTGATTTAAGGACTAAAACACAACATGAAATGGACTGCTAACATGATTATTACTAACATATGGAAGCACCTTGCATGTTGATAGCCTAAAAACAAGGTTAGAAATACCATTTTCATAGTTAAAACTGTAGTCTTAATGCAGCTGCATGGTCTCTCCTTCCCATTCAGACACTGAATGCTCTGTAAAAGTTCTAGCCCAGAGGATAGACTAGTGATCCTGAGGGCCCACTGCCCACAGCCACAGTTCTGCGATTTTCTCTTCTTCTAACGGAGATAAATTAAAATTCCTACAGTCAAGGCAAGGACGTTGAGCCACTTTCTGTAAAAGCACAGTTTAGTCCTGGTGTCTTTGGTCATACAGTCCTCTCAGCTCTCCTGCAATAAAGTACGTTGGAAAAGGCGCATAGCCAGTCTGCACTGAGCGCCAGTGGCACTTCTTGCAGCACTCTATGTATGTTTAAAGAAAGCGAGTGCTTACCAATACAAACGGAAGTGTACAGTACCCATTGCAACCTGGGACCCTCAACCCTGCACGTTGTTGCATAATGACAGATCG
Organism: Cariama cristata; assembly: GCF_000690535.1. Taxonomy (NCBI): domain Eukaryota; kingdom Metazoa; phylum Chordata; class Aves; order Cariamiformes; family Cariamidae; genus Cariama; species Cariama cristata. The sequence goes on along the minus strand of NW_009607035.1, from coordinate 1,769 downwards.
CTACAACCATGGGCAACTCTGGCAACCAAGGAGGGAGAAGGCAGGGAGCAGTCACCTGTGGAGATTCACGATTTGCTCAGACTACGCAACTTCAGCTTAGTATCCCTCCTTATTTAAATGACTTCATTTTGTAGAGGAGGTTTAGACTTCAGAGCAGGCAAACTGACAAATATACACAAATAATCAAACAAGAAATGAAAGAAAGAAAGAAGAGGAAAAGCATTTATAAATGTCACTGTCCAATGTCTTTTCAATTTAAATGAAATAAGATTATCTACATATATCTACAAATATCTACATGTATCTACACTGTTTGCAGATATGATTCTTTGGTTGTCTTCACTTTTTTCCTACACTGCAACTATCAAGAAAAAAAAAAGTGTTTGTATAATCTTTGAAAGAAATAATAAATATAATAACTTCATTAAACGTTTGACCAAAGCTTTGGCACTAATCAGTTTACAGATAACAAATCATACTGAAAACTCTGAAATAACAGTGGCAAAGCAACAGAACACGTCCGAGAGCCATTTCCCACCGTCTAATAATAAGCACAAGGCTATTTTACATCAACCTTTCCGAGAACATCAATTATGGTTTAGTCAGACACTAAGAATCTCACAATTCACTGCAAATGTCAAATAAAATACATATTTCTTGCACAAGTCTTTTTCATGGATCCAGATATATTTTTTTTATAACAGAAAAAAAAAAATTACATAAAATATTCATGTTAGCCTGTATCCTTTCTTAAACCCTTCCAAAAAGTTTTGGAAGCCCAAAGCCCACTGCCAGAGACAGAATAAATGTTGCTGTTAACTCTGCCACCTGCACAAGGGAAAGCTCATGTTTTAAAAGGTTTGTAGTGAAAATGCACGAATACGGATGAACAGAGGACTTGAAAAAAAAAACAAAACAAAACAAACAAAACCAAAACCACTCCTCCTTTTTGTAAAATCACATGGAAGAATCAGAAAAGTGCTCATAATACTGTATACCAACACAGCTGAGGAGCTGGTCAGTATCTTCTCTGAACAGAAAGGGATTGCCATTTGGTGTGCATCTGACAAAAAACACAAGCCAACTATTCAAAACACGCCACTGGAGAAACTGTGATGAATAGGCCCATCGTTTCAAGAATAAGGAAAGACTCCTGAAGGAAGATATTAAAGGGGAAAAAAAAAAAACAAACCACAAAAAAAGTACTTACCAGCTTTAAGAGGGAAGGTGCAGCAAGCAGGTAGATGCAGAATAGGTGCTTTGGGACTACTGCAGTTTGGGTCAGCCAAATATAAGGGGTGAGGCATTCTGGGGGAAAAAAACCTGAAGTTCCTCTAAAAGGCACCTCTCAAGGGGAGAGCATCAAGAGCTCGAGAAAGGACGTAGGAAGGCAGTACTGTAAGGCTGCCTGAGAAGCAGCCAGTTTACAAGCTATTGCTGAGACTACACAGCCTAAACTCTGCGGGTATTCCCCCCACCCCCAGGCTGGTTTTTAAACCTTAGCATCCACTGTTGTGAAAACAAGAAGCTGTATGTGGCTGTGCGCTTGGCCATGGGCTCTTCTCAACAGCTCCAAAAAATCCTGTTGTGGTTAAGCTGCCCAAATGAACCCCAAAACTCATGAGCAGGTCAGGACCAGAGGAGAAATGGACAATTTGTTCTGACAGTGAAGATTCAAAGTGTTCCCTTAAGCTAAACGCCGCTTCCTCTGAGAGTCTCCTCGAAGAACCACCTCAGCCAACTGTGAACGAGGCCAGGCGGCCCCGAGG